>NC_060271.1:117559665-117698192 GCF_021613505.1 Equus quagga | reverse complement strand
TGGATGGATGGACAGATGGATGGATGGATGGGTGGATGGATGAACATGTCCTCTATGATTTTCTTCTCCAGGTTCTCATCCTCTTGTCATAAGGTGAGATTTAAAGTCCCTTTAACAACAAGGCAGTGTCTGGCAACAACAAGGTGGTGTCTGCAGGTGTTCTCTCCAAGCAGCACGAGGATAGTGGAACCCTTGCCTCTCCTGCTGTGATTGCTCTATTTCTATTAATATGACCTGCGATTAGGCCAGCTTTTCTTCTGTTTGTAGTCTCCTCCCTTGTTGAGTCATACTGAGCTCTCAGTGAGAGTAAACCCCCTTTTTGGGCAGGTTGCTTTTCAGCCACGCCCCCCCCCCCCCCCCGCCCCCCAGCTTGTATAAGGGCAACTGATTTTGTAACCCAAGACAGGACTTTACATTTCTTATATTTAGCCACCATTCTAGACTGTTCAAATCATTCTGAATTCTGCTTGTCACCCAGAAAGAAGGATGGGAACTGCTCTTACTGAACCCCTAGCAGCAATAGTGCTCACGTGGTAGGTGCACTTCATTGGGGAATGTAAGCTCTCTGAGAGTAGGGCTATCCTCAGCACCTAGTTCAGTGCAGGACACACAGAAGACACTTGGTAATGAATGAATGGGGAATGAATGAATGAACAAACAAACATCTATCTCATTGATTTCTTATAGCTTCCCTTTGAGGTGAGTACTTATCTTTTTCACACATGAGTACACATGGAACTCAGAGAGGTATGTAACCTGCCCAGGGTCACACAGCAGATGACTGACTCCTAGAGACCAGGTTTTCCTGAGCCCTAAACCACCATACCAAACTGCCTCTTGGCAAGTTTGCCCTCAAGGCTACAAATGGTCTATTGGAGGATGTTATCAGCCATTACTTTCACTTCTCTCTTGGGTAACTGTCACCCAGCATGGTGCAAGGGGGAGACTTTAAGAGGGGCACTGGGAGCTGTGATGGGGCTGGGGACAGAAGGGGTGAACGGGACGGTGGGGTGCTCTTGGCTGACAATGGTTGGGAGGGCTGGGGACTCTGAGGACAACATGAGGGAATGGGGGGTGGTTGAAGGTCAATGCAGGGCAGGTGAGAGTGCAGGTCCCCCTTTTAAACCCAAAGGAGAGGGCAGCCTAAGGAGCAGGGCCGGCCCCCGGCCCCTCTGGGCCCCACCCCACACTTACCTGTTGCTGAAGACTTTGCTGTAGTTGAAGATCTGAATCTCGAGTATCTCGTTGCTGTCGACGCTGCTGGCCACTGGCCACCGGAAGGTCTAGGGAGAGAGGGACAGCTGTGGCCTCGGGTGGGAGTGACAGGGAGGGTGTGGGGAGAGGGAGGGGCATTCCTGGTAGGGTGGCCCCTCATGTTGGCCCAGCGCTCCACAGGGACAAAGTTCACACCAGGAATCTCATTTAATTCCAACCACCACCTTGTAGTGTGGGTATTGTTGCCCGCTCCTCTTTCAAAGATGGCGCTCGGAGAAGTCCAGTGGCCTGCTGAAGGTCATATAGTAAGTGGAAGAACCTAGAACTAACCAGGACTTCTGACTCTCAGTCCAGTGCTCTGTCCACTGCCTCACCACAGCCTCCCAAGTCCTGGGGTGCACTTGTGAGGGGGTGGTGCCACCAGGGGGGGTGGGCTCCAGGGCACAGCAAGGATCATGGGGTGTAAGCTTGGCTTTTGCTGTGTGTGGAGTGGAGTTGTAAGTTCCCAGCTGCCTCCTGTCAGAATCACGTGACCTGTCCAAACTCTGCTTTGCGTGGGAGGTCCTGGCGCCCACATTCACACCAGACCACCCCTCACACTGGCAATGTTAACACACTGGGACAGACTCGAGCTGTTTAGTGGAATTAGGGACACAGACGAGGGACAGCCTGGCCCCAACTCAACCGTTTCTAGATTTACCCTCACCGCTTCTGTCTTGGCGTCCTTATTGAATCAATAATAATGATGAACAGGAAGCTGAGTGGGATTTTGCCTGATGCCCTAGAAATGGCAACGAGAGACCAAAACAGAGGCCAAAGGTGCCATGCAGTGCGGTGGCTTCCTCTTCCTGCAGGCGCCCCATCCTGTAAAGACAGCTGCCAACAGGCAGAGCCAGGCACCTCCCTTGGGGCTTCCTCAAAGGCCTGCTGCCCCCACCCATCACCCCAGCCCTCCTGCTTCCTGGGATTTAAAGGAAGACTGGGGAAGGGAAAAGTGGAAAGACTTACATCCCAGGTGCAGTGTTTTTGTGGCACTTTCCTGGGAGAATAGCTCAGAGACGTTGAGGCACCCACAGGAAGCGGAACTTGGCATGCTAGTTCCCACCCAGTGACATCTGACTAGTCTGTCCCCTGAGCAGGAGACCCACGGAGCATCATGGGACAAGGACAGCGGCCATGAAGGAGCCTGGTGGGCCACTCTTGGGTGCGTCAAGTGTGCTCTGTGGCCAACTGGTGCTGCGAAGGGTAGTCAGGCTTGAGCCTGCCTGCCGCAGGAGCCGGGGTGGGGTGGGGCCGAGTATCCTAGGTTGGGAATCCATACTGTGTGGCAGGCTGCTCGGTCTCCACAGAGCCCACACACACTGTGTCCCAGGAGCCAGCATTTGCAGGTCTGCCATGCTGATGGCTTCCGGGCTGGTTGGAGTTCACCAGAGAAGCCACAACACCACAAGGAGGGGCCACGTCATAGCGAGACCAAGGATTAAACCATGTACCCCACCCTCAGCTGGAGGGGGAGGAGGATGTGGAGGGCCTGAGCAGGGGTCCCTGTCCCACTCCGTGTCTTGAACCACAAGCCTGAGAGAAGGGAGAAGATCAGGTGTGGAGAGGATGCCAGATTGGCGTGGGAAACCCTCTGGACTGGACTTTGAGTATGACCAGAAAATGAGTAGGGAGCTCTGAGGTCTGCTCAGACTGCCAGTGCGACACGGTATCCAGGGGATTTTGACAGAGCACGGGGAATGCAGTGACTTTCTAAAGTTTCATTTTTAAACCCCACCAAATTCAGACTGCTCAACAGGCCAGTAATAAATAACAGTAGTAATAGTAATAACAGCTTCCTCTTAGAAAGAACAGTGCATTATGCAGGGCCTGAGTGCTTTAGATGCATTAATTCATTTAGTCTTTACAGCAACCCAAGAGGTCGGGAACGTGTTCTCTTCTATCGACATGGACACTCGGGCTCAGGAGGAACGTGGTTCAGAGACTCTGTTGTTAGCGGCTGAGCAGGCTCTGGGAGCTTCTGGGAGCCCACCCTGCAGGGCTGCCACCTCAAAGCTGGGCTTCCTTCTCCCAGATTGGAGCCTGGGGACTTGGGGGGCACAGGGCCAGCCTGGCAGGTCACTGCCCAGTGTGGGCGGGGCTTGTCTCTGGAAGATGGCCTTCATGTCCCCTCTCTTCAGGCCTGGCCAAGTGTTGGGGAGGGCCCTGACATCCCTGACAGTGCATGGAGCAGGCAGGTGAAGGAGGGAGAGGCCTGGGCTGGAGGGGGAGGGTTCTGAGCAGGGCCTGGGGAGGACTTTGGAGGCCTTGGACAAGGCAGAATGGCTGGAGAGGGTGGCCCGGAAGAGCGGCAGCCAGCTATCTTCTCAGGCCTCATTAAGCAGCTCCTGCTCTCACTGTCTGGATGCTCCAGCTCAGCTGACTGTGTGGTTTTCCTAATGAAGTTGATTTTATTGGGCTGCAGGGAAATAAACCAGCTCAGGAAGGCCCAACTCATTAGCCACGTTGCTGAGGCAGTTGCTGAGGCGAGAGAGCTGGGGGAGCCACCAAAATTTCGGTTTTCTTGGGATGAAGGTGGCAGGGGTGTTTGATCCACCTGAGGGTCTGTGGGTAGGATTTTGGCTGAGAAGGAGAGAGAAATTAGGAGAAAAAGGAAGTGACTGTGGAAATGGCATCATTAGAGGAAGGGGGAGTTGAACAGTGACATTAATTAGGTGAACACAAAGGAACAGCGGAAGTCATTTCGAGGAAAAGAGACCCAGGGAAGGAAGCTGCTTGTGACTCCTGCTGGCCCATCACAAGGTGCTGCCTTGCCAAGTGATTGGGGTACAATTCATGGGGTCACAAGGGCCACCAGGAAGAAGGAGTCCACTGGAATAAGAAGGCTGTCGCTGTGGGCCCATTTGCTGAGGAGAGAGGAGGGGAGTCAGGGAGGGCTGGGGAGGGGTGCCTCGGGGAGCCCTGACCAGAGATGAGACCCCACAGGAAGCAGACGTGGCCGTAAGGCTTGGGGCGCCCTTTCGACAACTTTTCAGAAACACATTTAGCGTTCCCGGCAAGGAGCCTTGGGTAGAGGGAACATGAGGAAGCAAATGTGAGAGCCGGTCGGGGTGGCAGGACTGTGGATGCCAGACTGCAGCCGCCTCAGAGGCCCTCGGTGAGGGGAGGGGAGGGACGGCCTGACCTGGCAGCTTCTTTCATCTCTGACTCCCTCAGGACTTCCTCCCTCTCCTCTCTCTTCCACCCGCCCCCACCTTCGTGATGTGCCACCCCACCGCACTCTCCCCATCTGTCTCCCTTCTCTCTCTGCACTCTTCTCCTCATGGCCACTTTAATCTGACACCAGGTTTTTTAGTCTCTGTCACTGTCTTTCTCTGTCACTGTCTCTGTCACTCTCTCTGTCACTCTGTCTCTGTCTTTCTGTCCGTCACTGTCTCTGTCTGTCACTGTCTCTGTCACTCTGTCTCTGTCTGTCATTCTGTTTCTCTCTTTCTGTCACTCTGTCTCTGTCACTCTCTGTCTCTCTGTCACTCTCTGTCTCTGTCATTCTATCACTGTCTCTGTCACTGTTTCTGTCTGTCACTCTGTCTCTGTCTCTGTTTGTTACTCTGTCACTGTCTCTGAGTGGTTCTCAATCCTGGCAGCACATTAGAATCACCTCTGGAAGCTTTTGACAGTCCCCTGCATTTGAGACTGATTGAACTGAGCCTGGGGGGGTGCAGGTGGGGTCAGTGTGGTAAGAGCTCCCAGGCCATTCCCTGGGCGGCCCAGTCTTTGCTCAAGGGAAAGACCCTCCCAGGAAAGCACAGCACAGCACCCCCACCCTGACCTGCTCATCTCGCCCCTCCCACAGGGGGTGGGCCCTGCAGGGCTTCTAATGCACAACCAGCCTCCAGCTCAAGGGAAGAGACTTGAGGAGGGGACTTGGGGCCCAGGGCTGCTCTTTGCTACTTCCACTTGGCCTCCTTAGAAGCTGAGGCCTGGGCTTTGGTTTGGTCTGAATTTTCCTTGGCTAGTTCCTCTATTTTTACCTCTCCAAGGTCAGGGCCCCCTTTCCTAGCCCCCAAAGCCCCTCTGTCTGTTGCCTACGCCGCATTTCCAGTCCTACCGCCACTGCTGCCCCTTCCTTCCGCAAACATCTACAGAGCTCTGGAACAGCAGTGAGCACGGCAGGAAGGGTCTCCTTTCACTGGTCACTTCTCTTAGCTCTTCTGACGACTAAGAGCGTTTGCCCTGGCTCGGCCACCAGTTAGCTTTGTGACTGGAGGCCACTATGTCACTCTCCTGTGCCTGCGCTTCCTCATCTGCAAAGTGGGAGTGACAAAGTCTACCTCACAGCTTGTTGAGAGAACCAGATGAGGTCACACGGGTGTCAGGACTTTATAAGCGACACAACACTGCAGAAACCGGAGGCACGACTTGCTTTCTTTTTTCTGTGGCTGATGCCCTTGCCTCCCTGACCTTCCGCCTCCTCTCCCTCCCCCTCTCTCACTTTCTGGCCACCTCTTCTGCCTCAGCCTGTTAGTTTCCTATTTCTCTTTTACCAGAAAAAACTTTACCCTCATTGTCCCCTCATTTTTGCTGTGACTTCCTTTCTGCCGGTTGGGGTGATAGGTACCCACATGCGCAGAGAACGTAGCAAGACCAGAGGGGAGGTTTCGGGGCTCAGGAGCTCCCGGGCCTGTCCATGCCCACTCAGAACACGGGGAGCGCATCTGGGTATAAGGAGGTACTTCTCTGAGCACTTTTCCCTGATAACCAAGGCCCACAGCAACATGGCCGAAGTGTGCTGCTTTTACATGTGGGGAAGTGGAGGGTGTGAGAGTTGTCCCAGGGAACACAGCTGATTGTGGCAGAGGCAGGATTCGAACTCAAGTTTCTGGATGCTTAGCTCAGAGCTTAATCCACTACACTGGACCCTCTCCTGAAGCCAGGCAGATTAGCTGAGGCCGAATCTCGGGGGGGTGGGGGATGGTCTGTGACTCTGACCATCCTTCTAGGTTGTCAGCAACAAAAACATTCATTTATTGAGTGCTGACCATGTACCGGGCACTGGATACATGCTTTCCATACATTATAGAATTTAATCCCCACTTGACAGATGAGGAAACTGAAGCTCAGAGAGGATTTGCCAAAGTAATTCAGCTCGTAAGTGGTAATACAGCTTAGTAGTTGAGATCAGAGCCAGACCCCATCTGGAAGCAGGTGACACCATGTGGAGCAGAAGAACTGCCCAGCTGAGCCCAGCCAACTCACAGAGAGAAACACTACCATGTTGATAACTAGTCCCTGAGTTTTGGGGAGGTTTGTTACACTAGATAACTGTGGCATTCCTCTGTGCTGTCTGTACCTCTAAGAGCCAGACTCATGTCACAGAATGCTTGTTGTCAGTGCCAGAGCTGGGCTCCATGCCCGGGCCCTTGCCCTCTGCTCCCTCTCCTTCCTGTTGCCCCAAGAACTCCAGGGACAGCGTGGCTGTTGCTCTCGGCAGTTCACAGCCTGAGCAGAGCCGACAGGCCCAGTCTTGTCTCGTTCACTGAAGTCCCCCTGTGCGTGGCACAGACCTGGCCCCTCTATAGTAGGTACTCAACAAATAGGGCTCAACTGGCTGCCTGGATAGCAGTCCTGCTCCATGCTGGCCGTGTGAGCTTGGCAGGCCAGTTCCCACCTCCATACAGCTTCCTCCTCTGTAAAGTGAGGGTGATGGTCACAGTACTACTTCTTGGGGTTCTTGTGAGGCTGGGGAAGCACTTAGTGCAGAGCCTGGCCCAGGAAAAGAGCCTGGTCCAGGTAGCAGGGTATCATAATGATTCTTATTGTGCTGCTGCTAGTTATAGGAGCTGGGGCAAGGCCTGGCATTCCTGGGGACAGACACTGCAGGGACTGTAGGGGGCTTCTGGGGACAGAGGGCCTCTCTCCAGCCTGAGGCAGCATGACTCTCTTCCTGTGGCACACCAGCTGAGGGTTGCGCCTTCTATTTCTGGAGGTGCCCTGAAAATTGGTGGCCTGGAGTCTGAGCCAAGGAAAGCCTCACTTCTAAGATTCCACTCCATATCAGCCTCCAAAACCTCCGGGGGCCTCAGATAGTAGGTAAGCCGAACATTGCTACTCAAGATGTCATGAGCCAGCAAGCCCCGCTCAGGGTCAAACATTTGCTGAGCACCTTCTTATGCCAGGCTCTGTGCATGGCACTGTGGGCAATGTGGGGATGCAGGGGTGGGAGTTCTGGAGTCCCTCAGTCCTGTGGGAGCGCCTGGACAGTTTTGGAGACAGATGCAGATCTGAAATCACAGCCTGTCATAGGAATGTTGACAGAAGTAAGGCAGCTGGCATTAGGATTAGGGGCAGGGAAGAGGAATGTGGTGGGGTCTCAGGAGCCCTGGGAGTGTGGAGCAGTGACCCAGTTCACCAGCTCCAGGCTTGGCTGTGACCTGGTGGTGGCGGCCAGGGCGGCGGAGTTCTGTATCTTATCGGCTACGGTGATCTAGGACTCCATGGAAAGGTTTCCCTGATGCAGGCTGGAGAGTGACCTGGATAGTTCTGGGCTTCATCGATTGGGTCTGGAACCATCCTAAATCAGCACGACAACGTCCTTAAAGGGACAGCCCTCTACATTTTGGGAGAAAAATTTAGGATGTGCTGCAAAACTTTAGGGTGCAATGGAAAGAGACTGTCTTGGGAATTTAAAGACCCAAGACTCAAGTTGGGTCCACTTTTTTCTTTTCCTTTCAGCAATATTCCCTGAGCCCTCCATTGGGTTCCAGGACAGTGATGAACCAGACAGGTATATTCCTGGCCTCGTGGAGCTCACAGCCCATGACTTCCAGAAACAAGCAAAGTGGGCAGATGAGACAGGTCCCCCTGACCCTCCACCCCCTAGGCTGATGACCTCTCCCTCCTCTGGACCCAGAAGGCCCATAGTCCATCATTGTCTGTACTGGGTCCCTCTCCTGGCTGGACTGAAGCTCTTGAGGGCAGGACCGGGCCTTGTCCACTTTGCAAGTGGCCATAGGCTCTGGAATCTGATAGACTTGGGTTCAAATCCTGATGTGGCTACTTATCACCTGGGATGATACCAACCCAGTGAGTGGCAGTGTTGTAACACAGTGTACAGCTCTCGCCCCCCGGTCTTGCCGTATACTAACTGCTTAGTAAATAGCAGTCATCTTTTCATTATTCCTACGAGTACTGTTGCTATTCTGGCCTCTCCCAGTGGCATCTTGTCCACATAGGGCCTGGCTTAGAGCTAAAGCAAAAGGATTTGAGGTGGTATGGGTATGGCCATTACCATTCCCCCAGGGCAGGGTCCTCTGCTGGCTGCTGGCCTGGCACAAAGGCTGCGTGTGTGTGTGTGTGTGTGTGTGTGTCGCTTCTCCAGAGTAGTTTAAATGCAGGATCTCAGGTTCCAGCCTCTGGGAAAGGAGACACCATGTCCAGGCTCCGTTTCCACCCATTGTTGTCCGAGCATAGTCTTTCTTCCACGGCCACCTCCTCCTCACTCAGGTTCCTCAGCCTGGCCTGCTGCGGCCCCCTCAACCTTGTCTGAGTAGAGGAGAGACATTTGTTTTCTTGTCCTTTATTTCATTTTTCAGCCATGAAACTGTTCTGTAAGGCAGGCAGAGCAAGGAGTATGTCCCCATTTTACAGCAGGGGAATCTGAGGCCCAGAGGGGCTGAGTGGCCATCCCAAGGTTACAGAGTTTGTCAGTACCTCAGTGAGGACTGTAGCTCGGGTCTCGTGACTCCTGGGCCAATGCGCTTTGTACCTCACTGAGCTGGCTTCCGAAGGCCCTGGACACAGTAAGGGTCAGAAAACAGACTTTCTGGGAAGCCAAGAGGGCTTTGGAGGTTTTGCAAGGGGCAGCTGAGTTTCCTTTTCCAAGCTTGTTCTGGAACCACCTTCAGGCTGGTTCTTGTAGGAGCCAGCCAGGGAAGGTTAGGGCTTGTCCCCCAAGTGTGGGGAGATGGATGTAAGCATGGGCGCAGTCCCAGCCTCTCTTTGGGGAGACCCCTGGGCCCTCCCCGAGCAGGGGCTGAGGGGTTGCCTCCCCTGCTTTGTGGGGTGTGCCCTGCTGACCAGTGGCAGCCAGGCTGTGGGCCACTTCTCAGAGGGAGAAATGGAGGCAGGGGGCATGAAAAGACCCCAACAAGGCCTTGCAAGGGTGGTGGGAGTCAAGCCCAGGAGCAGCTATCTGCTGCTACATCCAGAGGGGCCTTAGAATCTAGTCTAAGCATGGACTTGGAACCCTGGCTTTACCACACACAGAGCTGTCGCCTTGGGAAGGACACATGCTCCCTGAGCCTGAGTTTCATCACCTGTAGTTTGCTGTGGACATTGGATGGAGAGGACTTGCTCAGGAAGCAGCACATGCTGCTGCTGGAAGCTGCTGTCATCATCTTCTGATGGGGCTGCCCGGGAGGAAGTGATGGGCAGGTCTCTGGAGTATGGGAGGGCCTGAGCACTGCAAGTCATTTAGCATCCTTGCCTCCATTCCACTAAGTGCCAGTGGGTCCCCATTGTGACAAGCAGAAACTTCCCTGCCTGCCCGCAGGCAGAGAAATTTCCCAGGTGAGAATCACTTTTCCCCATTCTTGGCTGCCCTCTGATCCTGCCACATGCCTCTTCTCATAACTCCCTGGCTCCCGCCTCCTCCTTGGTCTCTCCACATGGACCCACAACATGCCCCATGTCCCAGTTCCTGCATGGATCCTCGTGTGGTGTCGAGCCTGCTTCTCCCTCTGGGGTCTCTCTACCTCAGGCCTGGCATACATGAGGTTCTCAGAATGTGGTCCTGTGCTGGGGCCAGCGGGACTGACTCTCCACCTGCCCCGTGCTGGGTGGCATTGGGAAGAGGAAGGACAAGGTGATTAACTTTGAATGTCATGTATACCTGTGGCTCAGGTGTCCCAGGGTGCAGTTAATGGAAAGGGGTGGCAGTGCCCTTGGAAGGGGCATCAGGTTGCTTACTGGCTGGAGGCCTGGGTGGACATCTCCCCTGGGAGACCTGGTGGGAAGGAGGGAGTCGGACGCTCTGCCTGGCCAATGGAGGGCAGAGGCCCAGAGAGGTAGGACCCTGAAAGACTGGGCCAGGCTGCCTGCATCTTTACCCAAGCAGCTCCTCCTCTCAGACCCTGACTGGGGAAATGAGGAGCGGAAGGGAGCAGCAGGCTGTGCAGTGGGCAAGCCTCAGGCCAAGACAGCTGCCTTAGTTTGCAGCAAAGTTTCCACCGGCACAATTTCCCTCATTTTGTTCATCATTTTACAAAGAGACTTCATACCCATCATCAGTCCCACTTGACAAATGTGGTCACTAAGGCTTAGAAACTGAGACCAAAAATCACACAGCCAGGAGAGGGAGAAGGCAAGAACAGAACTGTCCTTGGGGAGGGCACAGCCTGGGGGCTGTGAGGGCCAATGGTTTCTCCTGAGCCCAGATGAGAAGGTAGAGGCCTCACTCCCCTGTGCCTGCAGCTCTGGGCCTACAGAAGCAACTGTACTGTGTGGGATGGGCCCAGGGTGAGGAGGAGACAGAGGTTCTGGGTGGCCCCTCAGCCAGGCAGCTGCTTATCTGAATGCCAGTTTCAAAGGGAACAGTCTGCCATGAGGCCCTTCTCAGCCCATACAGAGTCAGATGTGAGAGGCAAAGCCCAGAAAAGAAGGGGTTAGCTATTCTGGGGGTCACAGCAAAGCCTCGTGCCAAGATGGTGACTTAGGACTGCTGGTTCTCACCCCAAAGTCAACTCTGGAAAAACGACAGAAGCAAAAGGGAAACATGAATTCCAGGAAGTAACAGACAAATGAATGTGAGAAACCCAGGGAGACCAAAAGCTGTTTGTGCTGATATGTGGGTGGGGAGGATGAGGCTGCCCAGCTTGGGCAAGGGGGTGAGTGGCAGTGGCAGTAGGAGAATAGGTTGGAGCAAATCTTTGGAAATTCCCCTCTTACCTCTTCCTGGCGTTACCTTGGGGCAATCGTTGTCTGCTCCTTTACTGATAAAATCGTGACAACTACCCTACTGGGATGAGGATGGATGAGAATAGGTATTGATAGGCCAGCTGCTCACACCTTCTCTCACTGAACCCCCAGAGCTCATTGTTAAAAATTTAGACTGCCTTCTGTCAACCATGTTTCTCCTTAAAGTCTCAGAGATGAGACCCTGACTCTGTTTCTACGGTGACTGGGGTCTCCAGGTGCTCATGCCTGCCCTTCAACCCCCAGGGACTGACACAGCCCCCTCTTTGATGCTTCCTCAATACTCGCTACCAGACAGAGGAGATGATACCAGGGGAGCTTGAACAAGGCAAAGTAAAGAGACACTTGGAGAGGACATCTCCTATAAAAGCAAGACAACACACTGAGCAGTACACACCAACTGCAGCAGGCTCATTAGAACAAATGGACCATGAAGAAATATGTGAGCAGTGTGAAACGAAGACAAGGAATCATCAAAGAAGAACACATTAGTAAATTTGGAAGACTGATTTGAAGAACTCCCCCAGAAGACAGCAGGAAAGGATTGAAAGACAAAAAATATAAAAGCTAAGAAACAGCAGCTAGAAGTAGAAGTATTGACCTCTGATAATAGGAGTTGCTGAGGAGACAACTATATAAAAACTGAATGGAAGGGATATTTGAAAAAAATAATGGAGACAGAATTTTCTATAATAAATGAAAGATGAAAGGTTTTAGATTTGAAAGAGCTCACAAAAATAGAGCAAAGCAGGAAAGATAAGGAAACCCACAATTAGACACATAATAAAATTTAAGAATATCAAAGATAAAAGAATTATACTTTTTCCCAAGAGAGAAAGAACAGATCACCCACAAAGTCACAAGGATCAGATGGCCATCAGATTTCTCAACAGCAATGGGGAATGATATTTTATTTTATTTTATTTTTTTGAGGAAGATTAACCCTGAGCTAACATCTGCCGCCAATCCTCCACTTTTTGCTGAGGAAGACTGGCCCTGAGCTAACATCCGTGCCCATCTTCCTCTACTTTATATGTGGGATGCCTGCCACAGCATGGCTTGCCAAGCGGTGCCATGTCCTCACCTGGGATCCAAACTGGCGAACCCCGGGCCGCCGAAGCAGAACGTGCGCACCTAACCGCTGGGCCAGCCCTATGGGAATGCTATTTTTGAAGCTGTGAAGGAAAGAACTTTGAACCTAGAATTTTACATCTGATAAAACTCTCATTCAAATTTGAAGAAATAAGAAAAATATTCTCAGATTTGCAAAGCTTTAGAAGGTTTGCTACACAAAGATCCAAATTAAAAACTTTTGGAGGAAGTACTCAAGAAGAAAAACAAGTCCAAGAGATGGATCAAGAGATACGAGAAGTACAAGTGATCACATATCTTGGTAAAGACTATTGCTGTCTTAAAAAAGAAAAAAGAAGCCTAGGACAAATAAAGAATAAAAGAACACACATTCATAAAAACCTAGAATTAAAATCTGAATCCAGATAATATCAGCATGAGGGTATGGACTGCAGTGGGGGAAATCAAAGAGGCATGAGAGTGTATTAAAGTACCTCTCATGATGGGGGAAACTATAATTATTGATTTGTTTTTAAGCTATCAATAGGGATACACAAGCTTGAGTAATGGTGACTACCTTGAAAATAAAAATAGAATGTATAACTTTTCAACTAACAGAAGAAAACCCCATCTACCCAATAGAAGGGTGGAAAGGAGAAAAAGAAACAAACAAAACACAGTAAATGGAATATATAAAATAAGATGGTGGTAGAAATAAGCCTTATAATAATAGCAACTACAATTGATGTAAATGGATAAAATTAATCAATTGAAACCAGAGATTCTCATATTGGGTAAGAAAATAAGATCTAATAATACATGCCCTAAGAAGATACACTAGAATTTAAAAACACAGAAATATTGAAAATAAAAAGATATGCCAAGAAGATAAAAAGATCGAAAAAGATATACCAAACGAACCAAAATTAGCTGAGATAGCAATCTTGATATCTGACAAAATAGAATAATGCAAAAAACATCATAAGAGACAAAGAAGGATATTAAATGCTGGTAAAAGGAAAAATAGATGAGAAGATATAGCCATTATGAACACATGGGCAACTACTAATAACAGTTTCAAAACATATCAGCTCTCAACTGACAGAACTGCAGGGAGAAATATATAAATCAACAATTGCAGTAGTAGATTTTATTGCAACCATTTTTGAAAATGATAGATCAAGCAGAGAAAAATAAGCAGAAAATTCAAGGAACTGAATAATATAACTAATAAGCTTAGCTTATATAATATAAGCTTGAACTTATATTGTGCTATATATAGAAGCCTACACTGAACACATTCCTATTAAATGAAGGGAGCATTTATGACCATGAATTAGGCCATAATAGAAGTCTCAATAAATTTCATAGGATCAATATCATATGACTACGTTCTTTGATCATAGTGCAATAAAACTAGGAATGAATAAAATAAGGAGCTAAAAAAGTCATATATATTTGGAAACTAAATAACACACTATATAACTCGGGTTTAAAAGGAAATTATACAGAAATATATGAAATGTTTAAAACTAAATAATAATGAAAATACTACATACAAAATTTTGTAGGAGACCGTTAAAACTGTATTACAGCAAAAGTTATAGCTTTGAATACATTTATTAAGAACCAAGAAAAGTTAAAAATAACAGGCTTAACACTCAGCTCAAGAAGTTGGGAAAAGAGCTACAGAGCAAAATAAAATAAACAGAGAGAAGGGCAATAATTAAGAAAAGGGCAGAAATCAATGAAATGGAGAACACAGGGGAGATTAATGAAGCCAGAAGCTGGCTCTTTATAAAGATTAATATGATAAACAGATCTTTAGCAAGACTGACTAAGAAAAGCACAGAGAATATACAAATAAAGGAAATATAGCATAAAAAGGGGGAAATAACTATAGGCTCAAGAAAGATTTAAAAATAATTTTAAAACATTATGATCAAACATGAGCTAGGGGCTGGCCCCGTGGCCGAGTGGTTAAGCTCACACGCTCTGCTTCAGTGGCCCAGGGTTTTGCCGGTTCGGATCCTGAGCGTGGACATGGCATCGCTCATCAGGCCATGCTGAGGCAGCATCCCACATGGCACAACCAGAGGCACTCACAACTAGAATATACAACTACGTACTGGGACGCTTTGGGGAGAAACAGGAAAAAATAAAATCTTTAAACAAACAAACATACAAACAAAACATGAGCTAATAAATTTGAAAACCTAGATGAAATGTAAAAATGCCTAGAAAAATATAAAAAATGGCTGCAAGAAGACAGAGAAATTAAAAAGGGAGTCAGAAAGTTCCCTCCCCAAACTGTCCAGTCTTAGAGGTTTTTACAATCCATTCTTCCAAAATGTCAAGGAAGAGTAAATTCCTACCTTATGCATGTTGTTCCAGAAAATTTTAGTTCAGAAAATTTTATGAACATAGTTGCGTAAATCTTAAATAAAATATTTTAACAGTGTGTTAAAAGTAGTACATAATGAAATACTCAGAGAAAATTATGATTGTCTAAATTAATTCCAGAAAAGCTTTTGATAAAGTTCAACAACCTTTTATAATAAAAAGTCCTAATAAACTAGTAAGACAAGGTTAAATAGTAAGATCTTATTACAACATTATATTTGATGACAAAACTTTAGATGCACTTATTCTCTTTAATGTTGGAAACACGGAAAGGATGCCCACCATCACCATTACTGTCTAAGATAAAACTAGCAATCATGGCCAACGCTTTATGGAAAGATAAAGAAGTAAGGTGATAAAATTGGAAAGGAAGAGATAAAACACTTCTTTTTGTAGATAATACTATTGTATACATAAGAAAAACAGAATCAGTAGACAAACTATTAAAACCAATAAGAGAGTTCCACAAGGTTTCCAGATAAAAGACAGACATAAAGAAAATGAAAGCATTTCTCTGTGCCAGCAATAATCAACCAAAAAATCTAATTAAATTTAAGATATCATTCATAATAACATCAAAACCATAAAGCATCTAGGAAATAATCAAGAATACATAAGACTTCTATGTAGAAAACTTGAAAACCCTAGTAAAGGATGGTAGGTTATTTGAATATATGATTTAATAATATAAAAAATTGACATCTTTCCAAGTTAATTTTTTAACTCAATGAAATTTAATCAAAAGTCCAGCTGGTTTTTGGAAGAGGTTGATAAACTTACTTTAACATTTATCTGGAAGAGTAAATGTCCATAAATAGGTCAATTTTGAAAAAGAAGAGAAAAGAGAGGGAATTTGCCTCACCAGATATTAAGACAAACAAGCCATATTAATTAGTGCAGTGTGGTAAGGGTGAAGAACAGACAATTGCATAGAATAGAGGGCTCAGACCTCAACCTTAACATACAATAAATGGAGAGAATATGATTGATTAGCAAGTTGATGTTAGAGAAGTGGCTTTTATATAGAGAAAAATAAAAGTGGACCCCTATGTGGCACCACATACAATGTAAAAGATACAACTTTAAAATCAGAAAATGTAGGGACGTATATTTGTAACCCAGGGGAAGAGAAGACCTCTTCAACAGAATTTGAAAACACACCAGGATTGGGTCCTTCTAGTTGATGAGGGGTACCAGGGAAAAAGTTAGTAGACGGTAGACCGAGAGAAGATATTTTCAATATCTAAACCCAACAACGGGTTGATATCTAGGACATACAAAGAACCCTTGCAAATCAATAAGAAAAAGACAGCTAAACCGATAGGAAAAAAGGGCAGAGAATATGGACAGGCAGTTGACAAAAGAGGAAACTTTAAATGAACAGTTAGAACAACAGTGACATATCATGGTTAGACTGGTGAAATCAGAAAGCTGGATAATAGCAGGTGTACACGAGGATGTGGGAAACAGGAATCCACACACACTGCTGGTGGAAGTGTAGACTATGGCAGTGCTGGGTCAAATTAACTGTATGCACACTCCACAAGCCAGCAATTCCAGATCCTGGTGTATATCCCACAGAAATGCTCACCCTCGTGCAAAGGGAACATGTGTAAGAATATTCATTGCATTTCTAGTGGTGAGGAGTTGGAGGCTTGCTGGGGGTTCCTCACTGGAGGAGTGGTAGGTGGAATGTGTAGGGTGATTAACTCGTCCTGATTGACCGGGACTTGTCCGATTTTCGCCCTGAGACTCTATGTCTCAGGAACCCCCTCAGTCCCAGGCAAACCAGGATGGTTGGTCACCCTAATATGTGTTGCATGTGTCCCATGGACTACTGTGCAGCAGGTAGAAGCAACAGATTAGCCTAGCAAAACAGTGCTCAGGGGTCGGCTCCACAACTGAATGGTTAAGTTCACACGTTCCGCTTCGGCAGCCCAGGGTTTTACTGGTTCGGATCCTGGGCACGGACTGGTCACTGCTCATCAGGCCATGCTGAGGCGGCGTCCCACATGGCACAACCAGAAGCACTCACAATAGAATATACAACTATGTACTGGGGGGCTTTGGGGAGAAGAAGAAGAAGAAGAAAAGAAGATTGGCAACAGATGTTAGCTTAGGTGCCAATCTTTAAAACAAAAAACAGTCCTCAGTGAAACAAAATGAAATATATAACACACCATTTAAGTAATATGCTCACAAGACAACAATATGAATTTTTGTAAGAACACACAGAAAACTGACAGATACACATTAAACACATTAGAATGGTTGTAAATGGAGGGAAAGAATATGGGGATAAAAGAGAATACATAACATACACACATACAAAAAACAAGAGCAGGGCCTTGCAGGGACCAATGAGATAAGATGCCATAAACAGAGATAAATGATTTGCTCAATCCTCTGAGCCTGAGGTTCAAAAGAAAAAAAAAAACTTTTTGGGGAGACACAGTGGGAGAGGAACCCGTAGCTCTTGGAGAGAAAGGGGCAAGGTCCGTGCGAGACTGGGGCTAGCCTGGGCCCTCCACGTGCCCAGGGAACACGGGGAAGGGAGGCGGGGCCTGCAGCCGTGGCTCACCATCAGGCCCACAGTGCCTGTAGGCCCTTCCTCTGGAGAGAACAAAAGACCCCGACAGGGCAGCGGGCTGCTGGTTGGGCCCAGATGCCCTTCTCTGTGGCAGTCCCTCTGCAGGGGCCTCTCCTGTGCAGAGGTTCCCTGAGAGGGATCTAGGTGGAGCCTCTATCTATGCAGGACGGAGGTTCCTCCACACCCTCCCACCACGCCTCCTCCCAGGAGGACAGCCAGAGCTGAGGAGCCCTGAGCAAGCCGGCCTCCCAGGACTCGGGGCCAGTGCACCCCAGGAGACGGGGAGGTGCTTGTTTCTCTGGGCTCACGGCTAGAGCTGCCCCGAGGGCATCCTACCTCATCGAAGTCAGCCACGTCTTCACGGTTCTCCAGGACCCGAGAGTAGAAGGATTGCCCTGGGTGGGAGAAAGAGGAAATCTCAGAGTCAGGCCTCCCTGGACAATGAGCTTTGGGTCGGACCTCTCCACCTGGTAGTTGTCGTTACAGCATTTGGGTTCACACAGCACTTGTTACCAACGAGGGGACCTCCTGTCTTGTGCAGCACTCTCCAGGATGAGGCAAGTGCCCATATTGTCTTATCCGACACTCAGCAGCCCCGTGAGGCGGGCACGTCAAAGGTCATTGGCTCCACTTTACAAATGGGGATACTCAAGTACAAGAAGGCGCGAGGCTGGTCACAGGTAGGAGTGGGAGTGGAACCCGGTCTCCTTCCTCCACCAGCTGCCTTCTCAGCGGCTTTCTGGGCCCCCTTCGCAGTCTCCTCAGCGCTGCTGGCTTCCCCTGGCCCACAGCCGCCCTGAGCGGAAGCCTGGCCCCCAGGGCGGTGGGCGCCCTGCCTGCAGAAAGCTCACGTCCATGACAGTGGCCGCACTAGGCCCCCCGGGGCCAACCAGTCAAGACCAGTCCTTCCTCCTCCTGCAAGCCAAGGGCCTTCGCCTTCCTCCAGTCTCGCCTTCGTTCTTCTGTAGCTTTAGCACAGGGAAAACTTGGGCTGGTTTCTCCCCGTACTCCATACCTGCCCCTCCTTTCACCCCACGTGGTAATAGAGGGTTTGTGATATGGACGAACATTTTCCCAGACCTCCTGCCACCCCACATTCATACACCACCCGACAAGGCAGAAGTAAAGCTGCCCGCTTTTCTAGCCCCTCCAGTCAGAACCTGCCCAGGCTGCTGGAAGAACCATAATCAGGAGAATGAGGGCAGGTGGAGGGGATGGGGCGGGCTCTCTATGGGAGACGTGGGCCAGCTCAGGTCACTTTGAGAAACACTCACTGGAGTCTGTGATGTAGGAGGCCACCTCCAGGGGACTTGGGATAGAGGCATGGATAAAGGGCACGGGAGCCCTGCCCTCAGGGAGCGGCCGGTCTAGTAGGGGAGGCCAGGGACCCAGAACATGCCACCAGTTCAACACCATACAATACATACCCCAAGATACAATTGTGTATGAGATGAGAAGTGGTACGGGGAAGGAAGGATAAATACTATTTTTTAGGGGGAAGGAGTAGGAGCACCTGAGAAGAGGTTGTAATTTCTATGAGGAGAAACCCACAGATAAGGTGGATTAAAAAGAATTATTATTTAGGATTAATTATCACCTATCAACTGTACACCAAAAAAAAAAAAGATAGTGTGTAACAAGACCCTGTTTATAAACAAACCCTAAAACTCAA
Organism: Equus quagga; assembly: GCF_021613505.1. Taxonomy (NCBI): domain Eukaryota; kingdom Metazoa; phylum Chordata; class Mammalia; order Perissodactyla; family Equidae; genus Equus; species Equus quagga. The sequence goes on along the minus strand of NC_060271.1, from coordinate 117,679,269 downwards.
TTTTTCATATGTGAATAGACAAAGATCTCAAACCATTAAAAGTGGTTGTGTAAACGTGGACCCTCCAGAAACAGTTCAACTGACCCCATCTTATCAACAGAGTGATTAAGAACACCAAGGAGAACCAAAGATTCTCCACACTGTGGAACCGAAGGACTGGGATGTGACTCGAATTTAAAAGTGGGAATTTAAAAGAAACGAGGGGTCCATTGTTGAAGAAGATCTGAGGTTAAAACTCCTTCCCCACCTTACTATAAATGTTTAAAACCTCCTCATAAATGTTTAGAACCTCACCATAAATGTTTAGAACCTCCTCATAAATGTTTAGAACCTCCTCACAAATGTTTAGAACTTTACCATAAATGTTTGAAGCCCACCAATCAAATCCTGCCCCACAAGCATTTCTGCGTGCCAGCCTATTCTCCTAACCTCTTAAATTTTGCCGCAAATCCTGAGTCGGGGAGACAGATCTGAGGGCACACGTCTCCTGTCTCCCTGCAGATTGATCTCACAGAATAAAGCTGATTTTTCTGCTGAAATCTGATGCTGTAGTTAACTGGCTTGTTTATACTCATTTGGTAAGACAGCCCCATTTTTGGGTGGTAACAGTTATCCCTGGGCAGGAGAAGTGAGAAGATATTGAAAGCAGCATACTTTGAGTTTGTAGTGTATACACTTGAGTTTGAAATTTTTTCAACGAGCATGCTTTACTTTTTTATTGAAAGAAAAATGCTTTTAAATCCCCGCCAACCTAAGCCAGTGGACCCGTTCACTGAAGGCCTATCTCAAGGTTGAACTTAATTCCATTCTGAGGGTTAGTTTGGGTTGTCACTGATGGGCAGGATGGGGACCCAAGGGAGGACTTGGCTGGGTGCAGCACACTGTGCTCTCCTCCTCACAGAAAAACCCGGAGACCGAGCGTAACGGGCACCAGGCTGGGGTGGGGGGGTTGGAATGAGCCCCCTCTGACCCTCCACTGTAACGAGGCTCCCTCCCTCTGGGAACCTCTTCTCTCCTCTGGCCTCCATTGCCTCACCTGTACATAAGAGGTTTCGTGCAGAGATCTCCAGGGCCTGCCTGGTTTTTAGAACTTAGGAGCAAATCTTAGTTCAGTAGTCAAATCCTAGTTCAGTAGGAGCTACCCTCTGACAAGGAAGAGCCCAGGGTTTGAGGTAGATGGTCTGAGGAAGGGGGTGTGAGTGTGTGAGTGTGTGTGCATTTGGAGGGTAGGAGCATCTGGGGAGCGGTTGCATCCAAGATAATGAGGAAGAAGCTTTAAAGTAGAAGCTAAATACACAGAAAATGGATGCCAAATAGACAGATGGGAAAGAAAGACTCTAGTGCCAGCCAGGGACAAAACAAAACAAAGACCCAAAGGAAAAATCTCAGCAACAAATCCCAAGGCAGCCAGGGGTGGGGGGAACATGAGAGATGGTGCCTGAGCTTCTTTTAATTTTTCCCACAGGTAACACACAATGTAAGTGGAGAATCAGGTGAGCACATTTGTGCACTGGGGCTTCCCCAAAGATCTGCTGTTCTGGATAATCAAAGGCCTTTTCATCTTAGGAGATCCTAATGAGCCTCGGATATGGCTGTGCTCAAGCATCTCCCAGAGTGAAAACTGAGCAACCCACCCAGAGGCGGGTGGAGAGGGACCATCCAAGATGGTGCCGGGGCTCAGACCCGCCCTGGCCTGCGTCTTTCCCACAGCCTGGTTAGACAGGTCTCGAGATACAGTGAGATTAGCCATTGCAGAACTTACACATCAGGGCTCTGTTTTGAAATGCAGTAAAACCACATTGCCTTGGCCCCTGAGGATGTAAATGTGATAAATATTGTCAAACAGAATGAGCTAAATTTTACCTCTAGATATTAAAAAAAAAAGTTTGCTGAAACAAATCCAATCAATCGTACCGAAACAGTGGAAAGCGCAACTTATTAAGAAAACAGAGTGTCCTATGGCATTTTTGAAAAGCCGCTTCTAGGAGGGTTTGTGCCAACGGTGGCAGGGATCATTGCAGGGGTCCTTCTCTGTTCATTTGGACAGAGCCGGGGGACCTCTGTCAGCCGTGCCAGGTTATCATGGGCATTGCTAACCCCATCTCTTGTTTCAAGCCCATTTCCACTTAACATCTCCTCCACTCAACACCAGTCTTGTTGACATTTCAGCTCCATTTTAAATGGCTTTCAGATAAAACCATTTAAAATCCCAATATCCAATCACCTTTCTTGCCACAGAGAAGACTGAGAATAAGCCTTGAGAGAAAGAAAATAGCCTGTTAACCCCCTGCAGTGGAGACTTCTCTGTGGATAGAATGAGAGGGAGATTAGATGGGGAAAATTGAACAGCATCCTCCTTCCTTCAAAGGCAGCTGCTCATGGGATAGCTGAGCTGTTTGGTTTAAAATAAACTCCTCCCTGAGTCAATAAATGAAGTTTGGAGAGCAGAGTCTGGCTCACAACTGTAATAAGTGCCGTGACGTCTGATATACCCAAATGGAGGGGCTCAGGAGTCCAAAGCTTAACAGAAGTGACTTTTATGTCATTTGCCACTTAAAATACCTGCACTGCAGCCACCCTCCTAAGGGAAGGTGAGCTCAGCTTGTGTCACATGCAGGACGCAGTGCTAGCCTTTCATGTGATGTGACCTTGGCACAAAACATCCCGTCTGCACACAACAGCTCCCTCTTCCAGGCAGTTACCCTGGCTGGAGCCAGACCTCGAGAAAAGGCAGCGTACAGGGACTCAGCCGCTAGCCTGTGTGCATCCATTCATTGCCTCGTGCAAGAGGGCCTTCTACTCCTGCTGTTTCAGGGTGGCCATTTGGCCCTCGAGGAGGGTGGAGAGGGGGTTGTACAAAGAAAATTCCAATCCAGATGCTGCCTGAAGAAGCTTATTACAATCCAGAAGCGGGGTGGATAGGTCAGACATGTAAAAGGCTACGACATAGGCAAACTCTGGTCATTGGCATGCAACAGTGTAAATAAAGTGAGAAGACAGGAAAAGGAGAAGTGACCGTCCCCTTACAGATGAAGGCATTGTAGAGGCGTGGGCATTTCCGCTGGAAGAGCAGATGGAGTCTAGATAAGCAGAGGGACTGGGGAGAGAGAGGAAGGGCATCCAGGCCGAAAGAACAGTGTTAGCAAAAGTTTGAACCTTTGGAGCGGAGAAGGGAGACCTGCAGGAGCTGGACACAGGGCAGAGGGTTCTGACGGTGAAGGAGCAGCCCACTGGAGGAAGACCTGGGTGTGGGGTCCTGAGAGGGCACAGGTGGGGCGGTGGGCCGTCTAAAGGGCAGGAGAGGGCCCTGAGGACGAGCTTCAGGGACATCATGGTTTTGGCCCAGACTGACCTCGGACTGCATCCCAGCAGTGCCTGCCATTACTTTCCTCCATGTGAGGTGAGAAATAGAGTAAAACACTGCTTGTGACTCAGACCCGTCACTGTCATTCCCTTGTGTTATTTAAAATCAGCAAAACCTCATTGTCTGCCTTGACTGGGACAGACATTACAGAGGGGGCTCAGCAAGCACCCCATTCTCTGCTGCGATGCTGTGATGCCCCAAATCTGCTCTCCCTCTGCTCCTCCACAGCAGCTCATGAGTGGTGGCCCTGCTGTGTTTTCATTCTCCCCAGTTCAGATCAGCCTGTTCCTTTTGGAAGGCCAGCTACTCCCAGCAGCACCAGTAAGCGGGGGCCCAGGCACCCCTGTGTGCAGAGAAAGGGTGGGGCCTAGTTGGATTTGGAGCCTGGCGCTGCAGCTTGGGGCCAGGAGGCCCGGAGCTGGCTATGCAACCCCTCGGGGTCTCAGAGTCCTCATCTGTAAACTAAGGGCAATTATTCTGGACCAGCCTACATTCTGGGACCATTGTGAGGATCAGCAAGAGATCATTTTTGTGAAATCCCGTGTGAAACATCAAGTCCTATAGAAGTACTGGGGGCCGTGGGATAGTGTTAAGGCTCGTTGAGACCCCAGCTCTACCAGCTGCTAGCCATGTGCCCTTGAAGAAGGTAGCTTCTCTTTGCCTTAGCTTCCTCCATAAACAGAGGAAACGATGGTGCTCATACACCAGGTGCGCGGGTCACTCCCCAAGAAGAAATGGCTATTATTCTACTGAAGAGCCCTGCTTTTCCTTCAGCCATTCAAGTTGTGTCTTAAATATAAAAATGATCTCCTCTATTGTGAATCACATTTTGTGGCTTATTTTTAGTAGTATATAATCAGGAACAATTTTAATCCTCATTTTATATAATACTTCTCAAGTATTTTAGGTGTGATTAGCTCTTTTCTTAACTAGGTAAAATTTGCATTCACTGATCTTGGGTGCACAACTCAATGAGTTTTGATAAACGCATGTATCAAATGCGTGAAATGGCCACCCAATCAAGATATAGAACATCTCCTTTCTTCAAGCTGTTCCCTTGTCCCCCTTTCCAGTCAATTTCTACCCCCATAGGTAACCACTAGCTCTGATTTCTATCACCAAAGATTAGTTTGGCCTACTTTAAACTTTATATAAATGCTATCATTCAGAATATACTTTTTGGGGCAGGCCCTGTGGCTGAGTGGTTAAGTTCTCGCGCTCTCCTTTGGCAACGGGAGTTCGCCGGTTCGGATCCTGGGCACAGACCTATGCACTGCTCATCAAGCCATGCTGTGGTGGCACCCCACATAGAAGAACTAGAATGACCTACAACTAGGATATACAACTATCTGCTGGGGCTTTGGAGGGGAAAGAAGAAATCAGAATGTACTTTTTTGTGTCTGGCTTCTTTTAGTCAATGTAATGGTTTTGTGATTCATCCATGTTGTTGCATTTATCAGTCATTCATACATTTTTATTGTTGAGTGATACTCTGTTATACGAATATACCACAACCTGTTGATCCACCTTTCTGTTGAAACTGTTGGGGTTGCTTTCAACGTTGGGCTATTATGAGTAAAGCTGCTATAAACATTCTTGTAAAAGTTTTTTTTTTTGAGGAAGATTAGCGCTGAGCTAACATCTGCTGCCAATCCTCCTCTTTTTGCTGAGGAAGACTGGCCCTGAGCTAACATCCATGTCCATCTTCCTCTACTTTATATGTGGGATGCCTACCACAGCATGGCTTGCCAAGCGGTGCCATGTCTGCATCCGGGATCCGAACTGGCGAACCCCAGGCCACCAAAGCAGAACGCACGAACTTCACCACTGCACCACCAGGCTGGCCGCTATAAAAGTATTTGTATGAACCTATGATTTCATTTCTCTCAGGGAAATACTTAAGAGCAGAACAGCTGGGTCATAGGGTAAGTGTATGTTTACCCTTATAAGAAATTGCTAAATGCTCTTCCAAAGTGATTATGCCATTTCACAACCCCAGCTGCAATGTAAAAAAAGTTTCAATTCCTCCATATCCTCACCAACATTGGGTTACTGTCAGACTTTCATGTTTTGGTGCATGTGAAACCATTATGTCATTTGGTCTTGATTTTCATTTCTCCAATGACTAATGATGTCAATTACATTTTCATGTGTTTATTGGCCATTTGTATATCTTATTTTATGAAGTGTCGGTACAAGTTTTTTGCCTATTTTAAGAATTCAATCTTTTATCTTATTATTATTTATTGGTAGGAGTTCTTTATTTAGTCTGGCTACTAGTCCCTAAATGTATTGTGAGTATTTTTGTCTGATGCCTTCTCATGTTCTTAAATGTGTTTTTTGATGAGTAGGAGTTTTTAATTTTTAAGAAACCCAATTTATCAATTTTGGGGTGAAATTTATTTCTTATGTTTAGTATTTCATATGTTTTCTTTATGAAATCTTTGCCTAACCCAAGAATATAACAAAATATTCTATATTTTCTTCTAGAAGGTTATAGATTTTTTTTATTACTTAGTTTATGATCCATCTTGAATTAATTTTTGTCCGTGGTGTTAGGTAGGAATTTGACTCATTTTTCCCCATATAGATATCTAGTTCTTCTAGATACCTTGATTGGAAATCAATTAGCTGTCTAGTATGGGGTCTATTTCTGCACACTTTATTCTGTTCCACTGATCTATATTTCTACTCTTAGGCCAAGGCTACACTGTCTTGATTCCTACAACTTTATAGCAAGCCTTAAATTTTACTCTGTAAAATGTCAGTCCTTTGAAAATGAATGGTTTACAATATTATTGACTTGTTAAATTACCCAGCTTATGGTCTATCTCATGTGCATTTGAGAAGGAAGTCTATTTTTCAGTTTTGGGGTGTAATGTTCTAGAAAAGCCAATTAGGCCAAGGTGGTTGATGGTATTGTCAAATCTTTTATATTCCTAATGATTTTTTTGTCTAGTTGTTTGTGATTATTTCTTATAATAGCACTTTTTCACCTATGAGGAACACACATTCAATTTTACTTTGATAGTCTATGGTACAGTGGAATGAGAAATTCAATTCAAAAAGAGTTGTCCGGGAAAGCAGCTATTCCTTCAGTTTCTTAAATGATGTGCTCTCTGAAAATCACCAGCATCTCACAGAGCCGGATTTGGGTTATGCAGAGTCCCTGAACCTCCCACAGAAGGATGCCCCTTCCCTTTCCTCCTTCATCTGAGAGGCAGGCACAGGGCAGGGATTATAAACCCCATCTCTCTGGTTCAGTTCAAACCCATACTTACTCCCAGGTGCTCACCCAAATTCTGTAACTAACTGATTGCTCTGGTTCCCATTTTTCAGACCCAGGCACTGAGGCAGAGAGAGAGAGTGTGATGTTTCCCCTTGAGCCTAGGACAGAGCCAGCCACACACTCAACAACTGCTGGATCCTAGGTTCCCCCATTACTGTGACAGATGGAGGAGCTTGTGATCCTAGTGATCCACAAGCTGTGTGGAGTACCTGCTCTGTGCCAGGCACTGGGAATGAGGCATGATGGGAGACCGACTTTTTTACATCCTTAAATGGGTAAAAATATTGTTAAAAATGCAGTCCTGTCTCTATCTTAAACTTTGGCTTAAAAAAAAAAGCCAGTGAGTGAAAACTGACCTCCAACTAAGCTGATGAGCCTTCTGCTTTGAAAAAGATGAAATAGAATAGAAACAAGGATTGTTGAGCCTGTGTCTGGGGGAGATCAGTCCAGGCAAGAAGCAGACAAGGGGCTGAAGGTAAAAATGATCATATACTACTCTCCATCTCAGGAGACCTTTCTGGAACTGCCAGGGAGATAAATGGATCACTGCCTAGTGCTGCCTGGATCGGGGGCTGCAGAGCGCCCCCCGTTGCTAACTGTGTTAAGTGTTCCGGTCACACCTGCAGGCCATACTCCTTCCTGTCACTTCTATTTCAGGTCTGTTCTGTGCCAGGCACCGTGCGGGCCCTGGGGGGAGCCAGCCAAGGGGCCTGCCCTGGAGGAGCCCACCTGGATGGTGGTGGCTCCAGCGTTTTCACCCTGTCACATCCATATCTGGCAGAATTCGGGGAGTCAGAATCCAGAGGAGGATCAACTAAGGCTCTGCCCCTCCCCAAATCTCTGGGTCCATGGTGTCCCCAGGGTCACAGTGTATTCCTGTCTTTCCAGAAGGCTGCAGCATGAGGAGTCCTGGGATAATTAGCATAATCCTTACATTTATACAGCACTTTACAGTTTGTAGAGTCTTTCATGGACCTCACCTTTCTCCTTTGCTCCCAAAGCAGCCCTGTAAGAACTCAGGCACGTCTCACCTTCTCCTAGACTTTCACTTATGGCTGGGACTCCCAAACCCCTGGGCCCCAGCCACTTTCTTGGGCACTCACTGTACTGAGCTAGATTTCTGGCTTCCTGGGGGGTATTTTCACTACAGTGACCCACAGGCATGGGGCGGGGGCAGTGTGCAGCAGAGCAAGCCCATCCTCTTTGTTCTTCCACCCCCCCCCCACCCCCAACCTGATCTTCCTTGCCTGCTCCCCGGCTCCATCAGCCTTACCGTCCACCCGGGTAACCTATGAAATCCAGAGGCAGCCTTGCCCTGACCTTTCACTCACTCCCAACCTCAAAGCTTATAACCTCTCTCTGAACCCATGTCCCCCCTTCTCTCCAAACCCACAGCACCTCCTTTTGAGGCTCAGCCCTCGGCTGCAGGTCCCTGGTCCCAGCTTCCTCCCTGGGCTCCTGGCCGGCGGTCCTGACCTCCAGAGTGTCTACCCAAAACCAGATCTTCCCGTCCCATTCTCCTGCTAAGAGCTATGGTGAGTCCCATTCACGTACAAAGCCGAGTTCACACTCCACAGTGTGACCCTGAAGACCCTCTGTGTTTAGGCCCCAGCCTCCCCTCTGCCTGCCTCCCACAGCCCAGCAAGCACTCCCCACTCCCCAAACACTTGACACCACTCCACACCACTATTTTCTGTATTGATATCAGCCCCTCCACCTGGAGTGGGGCCTGTCGTGGGTTTCGTTCCTGCCAAAATGCTGTCATCCCTCAAGGTTGGCTTAAATATCAGCCCATCCCCTGCTCAGGAAACGCTCCTTCCTGGGCCCTGTGCAGCTTTCATTTTCATCTCCTTGGCCCCAGGTGGCCGACTTTGAGCGGCACCAGTGCTGCTGGCCCACACCCACCTCCCTTCATAGATGCTCTTCCGCCATTTTTTCCTAATGAACTCTGACTCACCCTCAGGGCAGCTTCCAGACCTCCCGGTCTGAGTGGGCTTCCCTTGCCTCCTGCTGCCTTGCCCCTGTACCTTCCTTTCCAGAATATTCATCACACTCACAGTGACTTGTGCAATGGTTGTCTTCCCCTTGAGGGCAGGGACCATGTCTGTCTCATTTACTGCTGTCATCCCAGTGCGTACAACAGCGCTTGGCACATAGCTGGCTCCCAATGAATATTATTACCAGGATGAATGAAAGAATGAGTGAATGAATGATTAAGTACTGGATTTGCAAGACACATTAAAATGTAGCGTTTAATGAATAGGAAGAAAACTTATGACATCACTAAGACAATTAGAAATTTGATCACTGACTGAATATTTGATATTACTAAGGAATTATTGTGAATTTTAGGAGTGATACAGTATGCGGGGTTTTTTTGAGTCTTTGACTTTTACAGCTATGTACTGAATATTTACAGATGAAATCATGCGGTGTTTGGGATTTGCTTCAGAATAATTTGGGGTGTGGGAATAGGATGGGGTACAAATGAAACAAGATCAGCCATGAGTTGATGGTTAAGATTTCATGGGGAGAACTTCGGGGCTACTATGCTATCCTCTCTACTCTTGTATATATTTGAGGTTTTCTGTTATAAAAAGTTATTAATAATTAAAAAAAAGATCAGACCCGGGAATGGGAGGAGTTGGGAGGGATGGAGCTTTTATGTTCTCAGTAAAGGAGGATAAGAAAACCCAGGCTTCGCAATTCAGGGATATTATTTGCAAGTCTGCTCTTGAGCACATTTCCAGCAGCATTTCTGCCGAGGGCCTTTGTAGCAGAAGACAGTTTTATGGTTATTTCCATATCATGAAAACACACTCGTCTCATCAAAGCAGCAGAAGCCTGGGGAATTTTCCGCGGCTCTGCCTGCTCTCTGAGGTCTGCATCGGCTTGCTCTGGGTGGGGGGAGGGGGACACTCACTATCTGAGGCTTTAGGCCGAGGAGGTCCCCAGGTTGTGAGGGGCCTGAGTGTGCTGGGAAGAGCAGAGGACTAGGGGCACATCCCTCGAGTGGACAGCAAAATCACGGAGTGTGTCCACAGCCAGGCAAGGGCTGCAGATGCTGTCCTAAGGCTCCCCTCTATCTGTCGCCTTCAGTGGGGGCGATGCCCACCCCCCATCCTCTCAGAGAGGAGGTGCTGGACGGGGCCAGAGTGCACAGCCAGGCCCAGACACCCCAGGAGGATCGCAGGGCTGGGGGCACCAGGGAGGGCAGTGAAGTCTCCAAATAGAAGTCATAGTTATCATCAAGAGGGAGAGCTCCCCCATTTTAATGGGGAAAGTAGATCTAATTTGGGGTCTGAGGTGGTCCCTCCAGCCCACAATATCGGGAATCTTGTCCCCAGTGCTCAGGCCAGGGCCCCAACTCCTTCCCAGCATGCAGTTACCCACCCGGCCCCATGCTCCTCCCCCAGCTCGTCTGCCTCCCCACCCTCTTCCTGCAGCCTCTGCTCCAGCCAAAGCTAGTGGCTTCCCAGTCCTTGTCCTGAACTGGGAGTTCCCTCCTCTGGTCTTGGGTCCTGTCAGTCCCTCACCCGGAATGGCCTTGATCCCTCAACAACCCTTCCTCACTCTCCTTCTGCATCGCCACATGTGCAAGCAGCTGTTCCAGAACCAGCTTAAATGCTTCCCCTTCGCTCCTCTTCCTCCTCCTCTCCCCCTTTAACGAGGGCTTCCCTGACCTCTGCAGCTCAGAAAGCTGCCGTCCTCTGAACAGGCTGCAGCTCACGCCCCACCCCTCAGCACACCTTGGCCCTCCTGTGTCGGCAATGTCCTCCATTATACCTGCACACGTTTCTTCTCCCCTTATCAGACTGTGAGACCCTGGTTTGCCTTTTAAGCCCCACCCTGTACCATGTGCCGTAGCAGCAATGCTAGGAAAGAGCACATTTGGGAAGTAGCGGGACCATGGGCAGCCCCTCTTGCTTCCTATCTGTGGGCTGGAGCCGGACTCCCCAACATTTGCTGGAGAATGAGGCCAGCCTCCCTCTGGGGCCTCAGAAGATTCCCTGAGCTGGGAGGGTGATGGAGGGAGCATGGGCCAGGGCTCTTGATTCTCAGCTCCTGAGGCCTCTTCTAGTCTCTGACGCCCCTTGGATAGAAAGCTGTGGGGGCGGGGAGTTAGTTCACAGTTGGGGAGACTGAGCCAAAGAGTGACAGTGCCACAGTGGGAGAAAAATTTAAACCTACGAATGAGTGAATCCCTTAGAAGCCGTTTCGGATTCATTTGATGACTAGGCCCAGTGCCAGCGTGGGGCTCAGTTAGGATCACTAAGATCAGATCCCTGCCTTGAAGGATGAACAGAATTAATGGGAGTTTGCAACGTAGAAGGTGAGGGTCATTCCAGGCAGACGAAATACCATGTTTCAAGGCCTAAGGATGTTTAGGGCTTGGCCTCTTTGGAGAATGGCAGATCAGTGTAGTGGGAACACAGTGGGGTGGGGTGGGGAGAGGAGTAAGGAGGAAAAGTCAGCTGTGCCAAAGGGGAAGCCTTGATAAAACAAACCTTTGTGCCATTTACCAGTTCAGGTGAATGAGGAGATGAGACCCAGCCTTCAGGCACCACCGTCTCACACAGCAGATGCCCAAACCCAGTGCTTTGGCAAGAAAGCTCAGGGATGAAGAGAAAGGGGCGATCGCAGAGCTGGCCCAGACAGTCTGTCACTTGGTTCCCTGACAGCCCTTACCTCCCAGGTTCGGACGGGGCTGAGAACTGGATAGAAAGTTGGACTGGAGGAACTTCGAGGCCCTCCCACCCTGTGTTCCGTGGTTCTGATTGATGCTGAGAATTATTTTAGGGATTGAAAAAGGACAAAACCTAAACTAATACTTCTCTCTTTGAATAGCAACCTGTAGTCAAGACGGCTCCTTCCCAGACAGCCCACTCCTGATTCTGGCTGCAGGCCTCAGGGGTACATGGGGACTATTGTTTTATCTCGTTCATGGGGAGCCGAGGCCCTGAGGCCCCGTGGCCCGCTGCATGGCCAGAACTGAGGTCCAGGCGTCTGGTGTCTCCTGTCTGACCTGATGGACTGTAACTCCTGCAGGGCAGGGGCTGTGTTTTCACTCCCAGGGTCCTAGGCCTGTCCGCAGCTATCAGCGCATTCAGTGAATGAATGAATAAGAGCAGGACTAGGTTAAGAGAGGCTGTTGGGGCAGTGAGAGCTGAGAGCTAGAGACAGAGCTGGGTGCTGAGCACTGGGTGAGCCTGAGTGGGGCAGCTGACTGACCGGGGATGGTGGGAAAAGAGGGGTGGCCGGGGACAAAGCTGGTGCATGCCCAGCCCACATGGGAACAGGGGTTTCAGGTCTAGTCTGCCCCAGGCCTGAGTTCCTGTGGACCATCTTAGCGGGGGGCCTACAGAGCAGAGGCCAGGCCCTCAGACATGCCCTCCCTGCTCACTCCTGGCTGCCAGAAGAAGAAAATTTGGCTGGAGAGAAGATAACTCAGGAGCCGGCAGCTGCTCCTAAGGAGAATGGAATGGCCGCCTCTCAAACACATCAGTCATTTGAAAGCTCTTTCCTCAAACTCTTCCATACCTATTGTTTCCCTGAAGCAGCCTGGTGGGGGGGGTGTTACCATCATGCCCATTTTACAGAGGAGGAAACGGAGAGTCAAAAGGGCGAAGTAAGTGGCAGAACCCAGGGAGGACCCAGGACGTCTGATCCCATATCTAGAGCTCTTTTCTAAGCGTCTTAGATGGCACAGCACGGAAAGCTGAGCTGCATTTCAACCAGCTGGTCTTGTCTACCTGGGCCACTGCCAACGGGCACAACTCTCCAGAGGGCTCCCTCAGCCGATCTGGCACCGAGCTTCACTCCAGGGAACAGAGGAGCTTGGGGCCAGCATCTCCCTCTGACTGGTCACCAGTGTCTCATTTCTCCCTGCAGCGATTTGCTTGAACACCAGTGGTTGTGTGTGCCAGGAGACGTTGTGGAGTATTCTAGAATGGGTCAGTTCCCTCTGAATTACTGTTAGGGTTGGTCTTTTTGGGTGTCTATACTTAACTGCTGGATGCAGCAGGTGAATGACTGAGGCAGGTCTGGTTGTTATAAAAAAGTCTTTCTGGAAACCTGCTTGCCATCTGCCCAACCCCTTCCCCAGGAGCTCTGCCTGTGGCCACCTGCTGCAGATGCCGAGCCTGGAAGTGGATTTCTCCACTTAGCCCAGATGGCACGGGTTGCAAATAGGCTAATCCCTGTGTGGTCAGCTGAGGCTGAAGGGCCAGCCCCACTGCTCAAAGAAAAAGGTGGGCATCAGACAGGTGCTCGCCCAGTTGACCAGGAGGAGAGAAAGGGGCTTTCAGGATTAAGCGACCAGGGCTGGGGTGAGGTCCTGTGAGCTGGGGCCGCCGTGCCTCGGCCCCTCCACTAATGCCACGCAGACCTCTTTACGACTGGGCTTTGGTTTCCCTGCCTGCAAATGGGACAGGTTTGTGCAGCCTGGGACTGTCCTGTCATAGCTGCAGCAACACAGCGACCTGCAGCTAAACAGCCAAGTACTGTGCTGTCTGTCCAACACAGGGACACATTGCACAGATGAAAGGGTGCACTTGCTCCTTTCTACAGCCAGCAGGAGTGGCAGGTGGCACACGGCGATCCAGGGTGCTGCAGAGAAGGCAGTCATGTGGCTGGTGTGGGAAGCAACAGGCGGCCTGACTCACACCGTCCTCCCCCTCCCGCCAACAGGGGCACTGCAACCCCTCCACCCCCGCCTGTCCCTGTGCACAACAGGCCTCCCTGTGAACAACCCAGGGCCTTGTGCCCAGGGAGGGCTGACTGAGGGGTGGCATGGTGCTGGGGCTGCTGCTGGAGAGTTCCGGGGAAGGCTGCTCCATGGTCTCACCTCTCCCTCCTGACACAGGTGCAGATGTGCGTCCAGCCTGGGCCCCAGTGCTCACTTTGCTCTTTAATCTGGTGGGGTTCTGTCAGCTCCGCCCCCACCCCACTCCCACCCTCAGACTACTCTCGGGAGAGAAGGAGCCATGTCTAGTGGGGAGTCCCCTGGCCTTTGGTCAAAGGCTGCCTGGGATGTCCCTGGCCCAGAAGGCAGGGCTGTGCCCAGGCAGAGAGGCAGAGGTGGGTGGGCAAAAAGCAGAGGTAAGCGTGGCCTTGCCTTTCCCTACTTAAAACCCTCAGGAGCTGCCCACTGTCCTCTTGGTGAAGGCCAGCCTCACCTCCTTGGCTCTGCCTGTCTCTCCTGCCTCAGCTCCTGCACACACTCTGGGCTCCAGCCTCATGGAGCTTCTGTCTGTTTCCAAGTTCCAGCTCCTCTCCCAGCCTTGGGCATCCTGTCCCCTCTGCCTGCTTTGTCCTCACTGCCTCACCTTGTCCTCACTGCCTCACCCTGCTCCCTCTTGCTGGTCCCTCAGGTTTCACCTGAGTGTCACCTCCACCAGGAAGCCTTCCCCAATCGTGCCCCTCCCCATCCAACCTGGGTGAGGGTGCTGCTTCTGTAGCTTGCATGCTTCACTGGTCCCCATCCTTATCATATCACACCGCTGTCCTACTTGTCTGCCCACAGCTCCTCCTGCCCCATCAATGTGGGCTCCGTGAGAACAGGGCTGGGGTTCCCCCCAGCCCATAGATCATAGTAAATGGTTGCTGGATGCCTGAGTGGGAAGGAGGATAGGAAGAGAACTGACAGAGGGGGAGGCTGGCGGGGCTCACAGGATCCCTGCCCACAGATAGATCTGTGAGAAGCCAACAGTATCCCCGTCATGCTGGGGCCCAGAGAGCTACGGTCTGCCCAGTTTCTAGGAGCCACCCTGGGTCTTCCAGGCTGCAGACCCCACTCCCACCCTGTGCCCAAGGAAACCAACTTGCAGGAGGGAGAGGAGAGGAGGAGGAGCCAGGAAGGCTCTGCTTGGCTGGGCCCCTCAGCCCTGGGTCCCCCTGAGCCCAGGGGTGGGGTCCTCCCTTCTGCCTCCCCAGGACCCCTGCAGGGAGAGGGCTGCGCACCCCACAAAGGCACTGTTACATTGGCAAGTCCCAGGAGAGACAGACATGGAAACCCGGGGACCCTGATCTTCAAGAAACCACAATGGCCAGTCAGGCCAGGGGCAGATGGCTACTCAGGAAAACCCTCTTTGCCCCAACCCTGCTAGAACTTTTCCAATCCATCCTCCCCACCCTGCCCTATCCCCACCAGCCCAGAGCTGGGGTCCCCCTAAGACAGGGGCTTCCCTACCTCGGAAAGTCACTTTGGCGATCCGGTCGCCCCTGCCCCGCAGCTCTGAGACCGTCTTGAGGTGGACGAGCAGGGCCATGCTGGTGTGGAGAGCCTGGGCGCTGCCTGGCGGGAGCAGCCAGTGAAGGATCCGGCGGCTGGAGCGCAGCTCACACACCTCCCTCCTCTGCGCCTCCTCCCCCTGCACCCCCTCTGATGCTGCCCACAGAGACCAAAGCAACCTAGCAGATCTGCTCCTTCCAGCGACTCACGGAGACTCGCAGCCCTGCCAGCCCCCGCCCCTCCAAATTGTCAGCCCAGCGTGTGTGTATCTATGTGTGTGTGTGTGTTGTGCACCCAGCGTGCAGCCTGGGAGTGCAGACACAGAGTCCGAATTCATTATTCAGCAGCTGCCTGCTCCCAGATAAAGCCCTGCCCAGCTCCAGGTGCCTTCTCCCAGCTCCTGGGGCAGAGCCGCCTGCCCACCTCTCAGCGGGACTCTGCCGTGCCCTGCTAGGCAAGCTGTTCTGCCACCAGGAGTGGGCAGATGGGAGTGGGTGGGTATGAGTGGGGAAGGGGTGGCCGTGTGGCTGAGGCACCCCCTCCCACGGGGGAGAAGGAACTTCATGATCCCTGTGCACAGAAAGCTGGACTGGCCCCGGTGTTTTGGGGTGATCCATACCTCTTCCCTCACAGTCAAGTTGGCCACCAGGGCTGCAGATGCCCATGAGGCTCAGGGGGGCTGGCTGCTCTGGATGGGTCACACGTGCTGTGTGGAAATTCCAACCCAGGGCCCCCCAGCTGGAAAATCAGCATCTGCCAGACAACATCAAGGCTGCGCCTGGTGACTGGTGTCAGAAATGGGAGCCCTAAGAGAATAGGGGAATGTACTTCCACTGCCTGCTTTCGTGGAGATTGTGCCCCCAAAAGGCCTGGTCCTGACCCCCTGCTCTGGGAGGTTGGAGGTGCTGCTCGACGAGAGTTCATGAGCCAGGCTCATGACTGGAGATGCCTGGCTGTGAAGGTCTCAGAGGCTTACATTCTACCGAGGGCAATGCTGAAGGTGCAGGCACTAACCTAGCCCTGTCCCTGGGCCCGGGGATGCAGAAGGCTAGGGGTGGTGAGATGAGCTGGAGTGGCTGCTAGGGGTTGGAGAAGGGATGTGTGTGGTAGAATTTCCAAGGGCCAAAGGAGAACTGCCTCCTTTCTTCCAGCAACAGACCCCAGGAAGAGCTCATAGGGAAAGGGACCCTGGAGGCTGGCTGGCATCCCTGAACCTGGAGCCTTTTCAGGGCATCCTTGCTCTTGCTGTTTGCTCTGCACAGAATGCCCCTACCCCACCCTGACTTCTTGCCTGGACTCAGGCCAACTGGTGCCCATTCCCAGAAATGCCTCTGCGCCCAGGCTGGGTTAGGGTCCTGTCTGTGCTGCCCCCGCCCCTCCCATCTCACTCCTTCACTGGGTTGCTTCACTTCCCTCCCCTCCTCCCCATCGGGGGACCCTGAAGCACTGCACCTCGGCATCCCTGGGGCCTTGCACTGTATCGTGTGTGTAGAAGGATGCCCACTGAATGTTGACAGGACAAAAGGGTGAGCCTGGGGACTTACGTGGAACAGAGTTTAAAGGTTCAAAAAAAGAAATATTAAATTTTCACAGCATGCTAACAAGAGATTACTCCCTTTGATTCTACAGCTCAAGGGACCTGCAGGATGACAAGAGCCCCCTTCCCTCCTTCGAGATGTTTCCCTGCTACTTTGCCCTATTTTTGTCTCTTTCTAATTATGTTCTATCTCTTTCTCCCTCTCTCCTTCCTCAATTCCTACTCTCTTTTCTCACTTTTATCTAGCCATGTTGCATTAAAGAATATTTTAGAATATCGTATTTATTGAATACAAGTGAATGTCTAAATTTTTTTAAAAACCAGTTCAACGTCTTGTTTTTAAGAAACTAAATTCACTAGCACGTTCCATCCATGAGGTAGTCAGGTGATGTGTGTTCGTAAGGATCGGTGGCAATTGATAGGATGAAAACCCACCTCCTCCCTGAGCCCTCTGGAGGTTCTCTCCTGGAAGGCGTTTCTGAGGCCTCCTGTAGACCTGCGCATGTTTGGGAACAAGCCTGTGAGCTTGCCCTGAGCAAGGCATTGAGCTTTGCTGAACCTCAGTTTCCAGAGCTATGAAACAGTAGCAATTCCATCCTGCCAACATAGCACCCCCTATCTGAGCCAGCCCACCTTCTGAAACCTAAGCCAGATCCCACTTTTTAATTTCCACTCTCCTGACGTTTCCCATCTCAACAACCCTTAGTACAAAATTCATTCAAAGAACATGCACTAAATGCCTTCTAGTCCCAGGTGCTGGGGATTCAGGGACAAATATGATACAGTACTGGACCTCAAGCAGAAGAGACAGATGGACTAGAAGACAGGGACACAGGGTGATGGGTCCACGGGCAGAGTCAGCTGGAAGCCATGAGTGGGGGAGGGAGTGAGTCCTTGACCTCTCCTGGTGGCAGCAGTGGGGGTCCTCAGGAACAACTTCCGGAGTATGGCACACCTGAATTGACGGTGGTTCTTTAACAACTTTTCCTAATGGTTTCCTTATTGCAGCCCAGGTTCCACATGGGGAATTTAGAAACATACAGATACGACCACATTTTGAAGGATGAGTGGAGAGTCCTTCCACCTCCTTTGCAGCCACTCATTCCTCTTCAGTTCCTTTCCCCCAGGCCTCAGTTTTCCTACTTCCTGCAACTCTGGAAGCCTACAGCTCCCCCCAATTCCACTGTTATCTGTCAGAGGAAGTCTTTTGAGAGTTCCGGTTGCAACAGCTTCCTGTGAGCTCATTAGTGTGTGTGGTCTTCACCACATGCCATTTACAGAGTCAAACTGTGAGAACGACACTTCTCATTCGACAGGGTGAAACAAGACTGCAAAGGACGAGGGTGAACTGCCCAGTGCTCTTACTGATGCCAGGACTGTGGAAGGGGAGCTGAGGGGAGCAGGTTGGGGTCCAAGTCACAAAGAGCTTGGCGCCTTGGAGGCTGTCATCACATGTCACCTCCCAATTAAGGACCTAAGGCTCTGCCCAGCTCTACACAAGGCCCAGGGCTGATGTGAAGGTCACTGGAGAAATCCTGGCGGGCGTGGGGTCACCAACCACTTACAGGAGTCAGGCATTATTACAAAGAAAACCTCACCTGGAATTCCGAAGGTTTGCGCTCTGGAGCAAACAGGCCAAGTCTGTGGATTGGCAGGCCCCACCGAACCGCGGAATTGGGCACCATCGTAAATCACACCCCCAGACCTTTTCACGATTTGCTTTCTGCCTCTTACTTATAAGCCACTTTTGTGGAGTATTTTCAGGGGCAAGACGAGGTGAGAAGGAAGCTCTCAGGGAGAGTCAGAGATTAAAAGGAGAAAACGCCGCCCCTTGGGGATCTGGGGCGTGGCGGGCAGCATAGGGGAGGAATGGCTCCTGGGGCCCCTGCGCCGCCTCCAAAGCGAGGGCGTCCCAAGCCGGGTCACCGCGAGTCCTGCAGAGGACAGGACACTTAGGGCGCATCCAGCCCGGCCTCCCCGCCGAGTTTCCACCTCTGTCCCGCATCTCAGCGTCACCACACCCCGGCCGGCGGTGAAGCTCGGAGATGAGCCCATTCCTGGATGTGAAAGCTGAACTTGGGCGGCAGCGGCGATCTGCGGGGTCCACAGCAGAGCACGCGGGGATGCGGGGCATCTTCTGGGCGCGCCCTGCCGGGGCTGCTCTAGGAAGAGGACGGCGAGCGGGGCGCGGGGCCGAGAACTCGGCGGCAGTGCGGCCCCACTGGCGTTGCCAGGCGCGCGGTTGCCGGGTGACCCCGGGCTGTTTACCGTCCGGCCGAGAGCGCCCGAGCGCGGGGGCTCGCCGCACCCACCATGGCCTCTCGCAGCGCAGGCACCCTCCCGACCGAGTTCAATGCCGCCTACGTGCCCCTCGGCCTCGTGCCCGGGTAAGGCCGCCGCCCACCCGCGCCCCGCCTGAACCTGCCGGTCAGAGTCCCTGGGGGCGTCCCCCTTCCCCCTGCGCAAAACCCCTCGTCGGTGGTCGAAAGCCGCCCCCGCGCCTTCGGGGTTTGAAGGCACCCGGGCGCCAATTTTTCCCCCGGCTCTGTGGGCTTCGCGGGGTTGCACGCTCTCAGAGCAGGCAGTGGCTGAGCGCGCGCGGGGGCTGCCGATCCCCCTTCGTGGGACGTCGGTCCCTAGTAGCGCCGAGCCCACCCAGACAACAGTGGATGGGGTCGGGGTAAGCGGGAGGAGAGGCAGACACCGCGCTGGCTCGGGGCTTTGGAGACGCGCAGGCGGGAGCGAGAGTGGGAGGAGTCCCGAGACAGGAGCAGGCTCTTCCAGCCCGCAGCGCCCGGCGCGGCGCCGAGGATTAGCGCGAAATAAGTATTTCTCGGTTCAAGGAGCGCAGGAGACCGGGGAGGCGGTCCCCGGGGTGGGGGGTGTCGAAGAATCTGGCGAGGCAGGATGAGCAGTAATGTGTAGTAGGGTGCACTATCCGCTGTGGTCAGTTCTCCCACTGATCTCGGTTAATCCTCCCAGAATGCTGGCTTTGAAAGCATGCCAGCCCCTAGAGCTGCCTTGCCTTCAGCGTTTTCAGACGTGGGGCCAAACCTCCCTTTCCTTTCTCTGGGTGTTTTCAAACCCCAAACATGGAAGATGCAAGTCTGACTGTTGCCTTCCATTCTTTGGCCCTTTCTCCCAAAGTGTCCGAGATTTCCACTCCCAACCTGCTCTTCTGGGGTGTACGATTGTCTTCTCTCTCCTTCAACGAGGGCATCGAGGGCGGAGGTAGATTCTGAGAAGCAACCTGCACAGTATCAGCACATCTGTATAGAATGAATGAATGAAATTAATGTCTCGAGAATTCTGCGGGCAGGGTCTCCATGTGGGTGAAAAAAAACCTACGTGCTCTCTCCTGCAAACCCAACAGACTGCCAAAGGAGGAAAAGACCTCACAGTATATTTTGTATGAAGGTTGGATTGTTTTGAAGCAGAATAATCAAGACCTGTAATATTAAAATCATTTCTGCACACGGAAGTAGTGTGGTAACTAGGGGCTGGTGCTGTGGTTTTATTCCGGCCTCTTTGTAGACAGGACCTTTCTCTGGGCCTTGGGGAGCTCAAACACTACCTCCATTCCCATCAGACAAAGCTGATTCATCAGGTCTTCCGGAAGTCAACCCAGGTGTGTTAGGAAAGGTGACTTAGGATTTTCCTATTAATTCTTTCATTCCTTCCTTGAGTGCTTGGGATGTCCCAGGTGTTGTGTTAAGACAAACAAGTAGGGGGCTGCCTTTGAGGGGCTCCCAGTCTGGTGCAAATACAAAAGGTTTGGTTCAAAGCCATCTTTGCAGCCTTGGATAAATTCTGGGTTTTTATCATGAGGTTTGATTTTATACACTGATATGTTTTTTTCTTAAGACCCCCACTGTCTCCACTTGGCACCTAACCCTCCCCCACAGCTCCACCACTCTGTCCCGGGCTGCTGGGGAGGGAGCTGCATGTTTCAGAAGCAATCCCAGGATGCTTGTCTGTCAGTGCCACTTGTCGGCAGTTCCCTGGAGCTCCCTGTCCTGTGATTGATCTAGAAATTGTGATAACAAGTGAATCATAAATGAGGCTCCAAGCCCGGACGAGCGAGTTTGAACGGCTGAGCCTGTATCTGCTGCTTTCTCAGCTGGATCTTTCTGGGAGGGATATGCTCTCCTTAAAAATCCCCAACGATGAGGAATGAATTGAGTCGTCTTATGTTTCTAAATGCTACCTCATTGGCAATTTTGTTAATTTAATGAAAGAATCCAAGACTCCCCTCCACACTTGGATAATTATTATTTTTGTGTGTCTTTTAAAACGTTAATCACAGGATTTTCAGCATAGCCAGTCTCTTCTGACACTCAAATCATCCCCTTACCATTTAGCTCAGAGAGGCAGAGAATACTGACAGTGGTAAGGACCTCCAAGATCATGTAGCCCAGCCCCCTCCCATTCCAGATGTCATCACTGAGGTCTGAGGGGAACTTGCCTGAGCCCCAGGCTGGTGATGGAAGAGCTGGGCTGGAACCAGGTTCCTGACGCCCCGTAGTATTGGCCTGAGCCCCCATGTATGAGCACTGACTGTGTGCCACTGTGCTGTGCTCTTTACAAACTTAAAAAAAAAAAATCTTCACAACAACCCAGATGCGAAATGAGCAGCTTGCCAAGGTCATTCAGCAAGTTGCCCAGCCATGTCTTTGTGACTTCAAAACCCCGGCTCCCCCACCCCTCCAATTGTTAGCTATTATGGTTACTTTGATCCTGCAGCGTTCAAGGCCTGATTCTAGGTACCGAGGGAAATAGAACACTGGTCTTCAGACTAGGCAGCCAGGGTGCTCCGTCTGGTCTCTTGCTGTTCCAGGTGGCACAGCCCTCAGGCACCTTGCCACTGTCTGGCCTGTGTGCCATCCCTGCAGTGAGCAGGGAACTCTTGGGTTGGAGTTCCTGGGACTGTAAGGCTTTGTAATGAGTGAGACTGGCCTCAGTGAGACTCTGTGCCTCCTCCTTGCAGGTCAGATCTCGGTGGTATCCATCCCCTTGTTCTCTGCCTCCCATCACACCTCGCTAGGCTCTCAGTCCAGAACTTGACCTGCCATTCTGCGTTCATTCGTGCCCAACTGCTATTGCCCCTGGGGCGCAGAGCTCCTGCCCAGAGCTCTCACCAGGAGTGAGGGTGGGGGGACTTGCGCCCCAGCGCCCCTCTCCATCTGCCTGGGACGGCAGCTGCTGAGCTGGGTCTGGGCCTCAGGGACCTTGGTACCCTAAAACCAGTGCATTCCACACCTGCCATTGTCAAGAGGGTGGTCCTACGAAGGTGGCTGTGTCCCTTTCGCCAGAATCCCAGTACAATAGACCTGCACACCCAGTGGTGCACTGGTCAATGTCTAACAACCAGCTCTCTGGAGGGAAGAAGCCTTGATCTGGAGCATTCAC
The DNA here is from genome assembly GCF_021613505.1 of Equus quagga. Lineage (NCBI taxonomy): Eukaryota > Metazoa > Chordata > Mammalia > Perissodactyla > Equidae > Equus > Equus quagga. The sequence goes on along the minus strand of NC_060271.1, from coordinate 117,657,437 downwards.
CCATTTTCTGTGGGATAAATGTTCCTGCCGTAGCTGACTTCAAGCTGTCAACACGGTGTCACGCACAGAGTTGGGAAGAAATGTGCCGTGGCACATCACTGCACAGTAATTCCCCCATCCAGACACGGCAGACGTGAATAACCTCAAGAACACAGACAATAGTAAAACATAATTACAGCATTAGGTAGTGGTGCATTTTGAATATTTATCACCTTTGTTTTCCATATAATTTCTTTAATTGTAACTTTATATAATTTAATTATTAATACTGGCTCGTTTAACAATGGGCTCACAAAAATCCTCAAGATTTAGTAATCGGCTCTCTTGAGCCAGTATGAGCCAGTCCCAGCTGCCTCGTATACACCACCATCTGTTCCTGCTGGCTTCTTCAGGCCTGAGACCTCACGTCTCAGGGTGAGAGCCGTGTGGGCCAGGCGAGGGGAAAGGAGGATCTGGCCGTTGCATTTCCGGAGCCCCTTCCATTTCAGCCCAGGCCCTGTCACTGGAGGTGCCGCCCCAAAGACAGGCCAGGGCATCTGGGGCACGAAACAAAGGCCACCTGCCCCGGAGGAAGTAGGAGACCCCTTGTGCCCAGATAGGTAATGATGCCTCACGCACCACCCCTGAGGAATTCAGGGGGCTTCCTAGGAAGAGGGGGTCAGGGGCCCCTGGAGACCTGGGCTTTGTAACAGGGACCCTCCTTCTCTCCAGAAGAATCACCAGCCCTTAAAAATGTGCCTTCATTTGTCAGTTCAATTCAACAAATATTTGCAGAGCGTCTACTGAGCGCCAGGAATGCCAGGGATGCAAATAGGAGTAGAATTCAGCCCTCTCTCCCTGCAGAGCTTATAATTCAGGAGGAAAGACTATGCTAAAGGCCCGGGGAACTACAGCACAGCCGAGGGTGACTGGAGACGTGAGGGCACACAGAGTGAAGGCAGTTCAGTGGAGGGGACAGGCATGGTCTATGGGTGGGTCAGAAGAGGCTCCAGAAAAGGGGTACTTGAGACGTACCTTGAAGGATGGGTAAGATCACAGTGGGAGGAGAGAGGTGGGTTCCGGATGGAGGGGACGGCCTGAGGAGAGGCTTAGGGTGCAGGTACTGGCAGCTTATGCTTCCAAAGCAGCAAGTGGCCTGTTTGGCTGGAGTGGAAAAGCTGTGACCTGGAAGTAGATGATAAGACTAGAAAGACCTCTCACTGGGCCCATGTCAAACGGGGCCTTGAGTGCCTGGCCCGGTTCGTTCTTAATTTCACAGGCAATGGGGAGCCCTTGAAAGTTTTTGCCCAGGGGAAGGGTCTGATCAGAACCGTACGCAGCAGAAAGTGTTGTGGAGAAGAGGGTGCCTGTGGAATGAGGACATGTTGAATAGTAACAAGTTAATTAGTTAATAAGGCTGCTCATGGGATCCCGGATGGCTCATGGTAATTAATTTTAATGTTAGCTATGGGGCCAACCATTGCTATTAAGAGGCAGGGAGGGACGGCTCCCTGTACGCACTGGAACCACAATGGACTTTAGCATGCACATGCGATCGTCACCGAGGGACCAGCTCAGCACAGTCTCCTGGCTTGTGTGATATGCTGGTGGGCGAGTGGCAGGGACAGGTGAAAGGGTCAAGGAGGAGGGGTGGCAGTGCCATAGGGACTATTTGGTGCCCGGTTATGAAACCTGCCACTCCCCTCTGTTCTCTGCAGCTTCGCCCGCCACACAAACAACACAAATGGGCCTCGGGAAGGCTCTTCTATGGAACTGCATGGGGTCATGCCCAAGACACACAAATGCAACTGCATACAACAGACAGACTGAGCCAGCCATGGCCTCCCCGCTGAGTGCTAACTAAGTGAACCTGTGCACGTGCGAGCATACACACAGACCCTCCCTGAGCAGCAAGTTCTGAACGGAATCCGGAATCCAAGACCGAGTTTAGGATTGCGGAGGAGAGGTCTATTCTATTGGGATGCAAATATCTCGGCATTCAAAGAAGGCGGAAAAGCAGGGAGCAGAGGAGGAGTATGGCAGAGAGCCTGGGGGTGGCAAAGAGAAGAGTCACAGGAACACGTCATGTTTCTATAGCTCCTTTCTTCCAAGGAGCCCAAACGCCCTTGTGGGTGGGATGCTTTGTGCCAGCACGCACTCTGCACATCAGAGCTTTGCCCCTTTTAAAACAGCGTTCCGGGGCCTGGTGCCCCTGGGTTTCTGGACTTCTGCCTCTTCCAGTGAACGTTTATTAAGCGCTTGTCACGTGTCAGGTGCTGTGTAGGTGCTGAGGATAAAGGAGAACACAGATTAGCAGAAGAGATGAACTAATGTGGATCTGAGTGTGGATGAAGGATGACAATCCTGATGTGAAGGGGAAATACTCGGTAGAGGGTGTGCCATCCTGAAAGGTGGCGCAGAGCCCTGGCTCTGCGAGGGAGCAGGAAATGCCCCAAGGGGCAGGAGGAGATAGGCATCCCAGGTGGAGGGAAGGTCTGTGAGGCCTTGGAGGCTTGGAGAGCATGTGGGGTCCCAGAGATGTAACATTTTCGGGCATAGAGCGCCTGTGGGGGGTGAGAAGAGAGAGGTGAGCCATGGTGATCTGACCTGTGTTCGTGAAAGATCGCTTTGGCGTCAGTGTGGACAACAGGCTGGAGGGGGTGAAACTTGGTCTAGGAAACTAGGTAGGAGATTTGAGACTGTTCAGGGGAGTGAAGAGGCAGGCTTGTGGCAGCGGGACGGAGGAGGGTGGCGGGAAAATGGTGAAGCAGGGAGCAAAAGCAGCACTTTAGGAAAGGCTAGGTGTGGAGGGTGGGAGGGGGATTCCCGGATTCGGGGGGATTCTGGTGGGTGGCGTGGCGTTAACCAGGAAGGGAGGAGTAGCAGGCCAGTTTCAGTCGTGCTGCGTCTGGCACCCATGGGCAAGCCCTGCGTGGACAGCCGGGTGTGTGGATCTGTAGCTGGGAGAAGGGTTGGGGCTGAAGACACAGATCTGGGTGTCCTTGGTGTTGGAAGTCTAACATGGGCGCCGTCTCCCAAGGGAGAGGGTCCCTGAAAAGAGGACCCTGAAGGCAACACCAGCACCTAGAAGGTGAGCAGGGGAAGAGAGCCAGACTCCAGTCTATCCCCCTCCACACTGAGGTTTTCCTCAAAGCCTCACCCAAGGGATACTCTGCATGGAGCTCCACCGATGCTCCCTCCCCCGTGGGAATGGGCCGTCCCTCCGGGTGTTTAATAGCGTCAGAGCCTTGACCACCAGCACAGCCCTGCTCCCACAGCCCGTGACTCAATGAATACTGTGTGAGGGGCTAGGCTCGAGGAAGGAGGGTTGAGCTGTGCGGCCCTTTGAATTCCCAACACCTAGCATTGTGCCAGCACGCAGTAGGTTCCAATAAAGTAACTCTTAAGGCCATCTGATTCTCTTTTTTAAAAAAATGATACAAAGAAGAAAGCAACAAACCACCCCAAATCTAGACACCTAGAATTAAGCAGGATTGGCATTTGGTGAACTTCATTCTGGGTTTCTCTTTATGTGTATATTCAGAGAAAAGACTAGATGGATGGGTGGATGAATGGATGGTGAGAAAGGTAGACGAAGCAATTTTATAAAAATATGTTCATACTATATTTGCTGTTTCAAAATGGAAAACATGAAATTTAATCTTATTAGAACCTAACTGAAGAGAAACACACAGAAGTGAAATGGAAGAATACCTAGACTTTACATAAATGTGAACTCATTTTACATATTTAGATATTAGTTCCTAAAAGAACCCTCTGAAGATCTAGAGAGGGAGAGAGAGAGGATAAAAACCATTGAAGAGTTAGAGTCATTATATTGTGGGGTTTTTTTAAAAATAAATGTTTCAATTTTAAATGTCATCGGTTGACTCTGCTTTAGAAATTCTTAGTAAGTGACTCCCATCTCCCCTCCGCCCGCTCCTCAATTTTTGTTGCTTAAATTATTTTTACTTGGACAGGTTTTATAACATTTACATTCTGTTCTCCCACCAGCCTTCACCTAGTTGCTATTCCTAGTTCTGCCCTTAAGTAGATTTGAACCTAACCACCAGTCATTCCAACAGAGTTTCTAGGTTACTGAGTATTTTTTTCTGTTGAATCCTCCCAGTTGGCAGGATTTTGTCACTGAAAAGCCTATGGGTTCTTTATTTCCAGAGTTCTTTCATGCCGAAAAGGACCAGCAGCTGCCTTTATACTGAATGACCAGTTTTTTTGGCTTTTTTAAAGAGAATTCTTTCTTTTTCCTCCCCAAAGCCCCAGTACATAGTTGTAATTCTAGTTGGAAGTCCTTCTGGTTCTTCTATGTGAGCTCTGCCACAGCATGGCTACTGACGGATGGTGTGGTTCCGTGCCAAGGAATCGAACCCAGGCTGCTGAAGCAGACTGCCCCGAACTTAAACCACTAGGCCGTCAGGGCTGGCTCTCATTGGCCAGTTTGCTATTGTTGGCTCATGCTCTTTTCCCTACAGAATCTTGTCGACAAGCTTTCTTTAGTTTTCATTCTGTCACCGTGTTATCTTTTTGTTGGAGTTTGGCAGCACCTGATGACCAGCACCACTTTCATTCCCTACGTTCTGAACCACTTGAGAAGTCAGATAAAAGAGTGAAGGCTGATACAGGAGAGCGGGGCTGACGCTGAACCGCAGGGTGAGATGGCAGGGCTGGAGGGGGCAGGCTTTCTTCCTGAAGGGCAGAGTGTGTCCACCCAAAACAGGGCATGGAGGAGCAGTGTGGGCTTCCTCGCTTCCAAGGAAAAGGGGGAGGGAGTGGTGGGCTTCAGCAAGCCCCATTTTTTCCCTTCAACCCACCAGGCAGATGTTCCTCCACCTCCAATGTGGAAGGGCAGGTGGGGGACGGAGACACTTCCGCGGGGAGCTCCCTCCACAAGGAAGGACTCACCGGCGTGAAGGAAGGAGCATCTGCCTACCACTTGTCTTTGACTTCTTGATCATTGATTTATGTTTTGATTGGTTTTCAGACATAACACAAAGAACTCTCAGGAGCTCTGCTTCTACTTGTCAGGTTATGTTTCTTCCAAATCAGTTTCTTCATCAGTGTGAGTGTTACAGAGAGGTGGTGTGAGCCAAGGACATTGGATTTGACAATTGGATGATCTTAGGTGACGTTAATGAAAAAGTACAGGTTCACATTTAAGTGGTGGGTCAGAGGTCAGACTGAGGGAGGTCAAGGCAAGAATAGGAGAGGAAGAAATAAAAGCAGAAGGTAGAGTGTTCCTTAGAGATGTGATGTGGCCACCAGCAAGGAAGACAGGAGGGGCCAGCAGAAGGGCAGAAGCAGGTGGGAGAGGGTTAGGACCCCCAGGGTCATGGAATCAATGGCAGAGAGAAGCCAAGGGACACGAGAGAGGAGGCTGGAGGAGGGTTGGAGTCCAGTGGAGGGTTTCCCCTCCTCGGCCTGCTCGGGCCTGGGCAACCTCCAATGCTGCAGGATTCCTGGAAGGTGGAGCTGCTGAGGGGGGTAGGACAGGAGCCAGGAAGGACTGTATTTTGCCTACAGTGGGAAACAATTGGAAGGCCTATCAGTCATCCCCATGCTGAATTTTCTTGCCTTTCACCTGAAGATTAAAGAAGGAAATCACGCACGGCCATCTAATTCTAGTCCAACACCCATTCTATGGGGAGGCGATTGAGGCCTGAAGCAGCCCTCAGAGCTAATTACTGAAGCACTGACTTCAAAGACCTCAGTGTTCTTTAGCCTCCCATGGAGGACAAGCTCCTAAAATGGAGAAGCCCACGGGTTGCAATGGCCTGGCAGGCTCCCTGGCTTCATGGAGCTTCGATGTGTGGTAAGGGAACTCAGCTGAGGGCAAGAATCACGGTGGGTGGTCTCAGGAGATGTATTGGAGGTCCTGGGAGCATGGCCACTGGTCTTCGGGGGTTTGTGTGTGTAGGTCCAACCGTAAGCGTCACTGGTACTGTAAGCACGTCAGCCACTCATCTTCTCGTTTGTTCGATAAACATTTCCTACCCACCTACCATGTGCCAGACCCAGTACTGAGAACAGGGGGTCCAAAGATAAGTAAGACGTGATCCAGCTCTGTCCTCAAGAAACTCCCAGTCTAGCAGAGGAGGCAAAGATGGAAGCGGACAATAGCACCGAGTGAGATATGGCTGGTGGAGGGGTTTTGGGGTGCAATGGGAACAGAGTGCGGGACACATCCGGCCTTAGAAGAGGTGATGAGGAAGGCTTCTTCAAAGAAGTGATATTTAGGCAAGTCTGAAAGGACCAGTTAGTGCTGGGAGGCAAGGAGCAGAGGTGGTAGAGGACAGACCTGGCATTCCCGCTGACGGGAGGCACGGAGCAAGAACCCAGAGGAGAAGGAGAGGAAGAAAGAGGGGAGGGAGGAGAAAGAGCAGTCACAGTAGAGAACTGCAAATGGCTCTTCACGCCCAGGGTGTAGGGTTGATGGTGGGGCTGGAGAGGGAGGCAGGGGTCAGATCACAGATGGCCCTGAAGGCCGTGCTGAGGATTTGACTTGAGAAAGCTCCATCTGGTTGAAGTATGGAAAGTGGGTTGGAAGTGCCGTGTGCAGTTAGGAGAACAGGGAGGCTGCTGCTGCCATGGTCCAGGCTGCAGGTGACGTGGCTAGAGCTCAGCTGGTGGAGATGGAGCTGCAGGGCACGGTGACTGCATGGATGTGAGGGGTGAAGCTGAGGGAGATGGATGACCACGATTCTGACTTGGACATCTGGGAGTGGCCTTCATCGAGATGGACTAGACTGCTGGGGATGGAGAGGGTGGGAGACAACGCCCGGGGGACATCCATGGGCGATGTCTAGTGTGCAACTTTTTACGGGAGTCTGAAGCTGGAGGGAACTTCTGGGCTGGAGATGCAGACCAGGGGTCATCTGCACACAGGTAAAGGTTAAGGCCATGGCCTGGATGCCATCACCTAGGAAGACTGTGTGGGCCCAGGACAGACCCCAAAGGAAATGGGCAGAAGAGGAGCATCATGAGAAGGAGACTGAGAAGGAATGAGATGTAGGTGAAAACCAACAGAAATGAGAGAACAGTGTGATAAATACTAAGAACTGTGTTTCGAGAAGAGAGGGCAACAATGCCCAGTGCTGCAGGAAGGCCACTGATGACCTCATCAAAAGCGATTTCAGTGGCATCATGGGGGCAGGGCTGGGTGTCAGAGGGTGAGGAGTGACAGGGAAGCCCTCGGGCAGGCGTGCTGACCGGAAAAGCTTTGATCTTTGTTGTGGGCCCAGAGTCTGATGCTTACCCTCTCTGATGTCTATGACTCTCCTCTCGCTTTGCCAAGACAAGTCTGGCTCTCTGTGTGAGCCTCACTTAACCAGGGTTCTTGAGTGCACTGTGTCTGCTTGTCCTATGTCCCCAGGAGTCTCTGCTCGCCAGTCTCCTGTCCCTCTCACTGGCCTTCTTGATCACAGAGGGTCCTTTTAAAGCTCTCGGAGCTCCTGAAGCCTGGTGGAGCTCTGCAGGCCGGCTGAGTGGCGTCTTGTGAGGTCGTCGTCATTCTAGGAGTGACGCTGCAGCATCTGAACCCAGGTCTCGGCCATAATACATCCGACACTCGTCACATTTCAATGCTGTGCCCCCACCAACTTCTTCTCATATTCTCTCTGCCCTTTAATGAGATAACTGCAGAATGTCAGAGCTGGAGGCCCCTGCATCGTCTGGCTGATCCCTGAGTAAACAGAGGGCCATTGAGGGAGAGTGGTTTGCCTGTAGCCTTGCTGAGGGGTCAGGACTGGAACCCAGGTGTTCTGGCCCCTGTGTAAGCCTCTGGTCTGCAGAGATGACCATCCTAGAGGTCCGGGGAAGGAAGAGGCCCAGAGTCTCCTTGACTTGTCCTTCCTCAGAGACCCGAGGTGGGCAGTGCACCTTAGGAAGCCTCTCGAGGCCCAGAGGAGGCCAGCGGGGCCCACCGACTTCACCCCCAGTGAGCCCTTCACTGATCTCTCCCTCCCTTGCCCCACTGCTATCACAGGTACCAAGGCCATGTTCCCAGTGTGGCCTTCTCCCTCGGCTCCCCCTATAGCGCCACCACCCTCAAGTACTTCCAGGACCACCGCAATGCAGCCCTGGAGAAGAGCTACACTCCCTTCAGCAAAGGCGGCCACTTTCCGACCATCTTCTCCCCAAACCCCAGCTTCGTGCTGAGTAACTGCTCCAACACCCGGGACCACTGGCTGCGCGCCCCCAGCTACACCCGCTTCAACCTGGACAGTGACCGCTCCTCTGAACTCAAGTGGTTCTACCAGGTGGGCTGCCCCAGGCTGGCTGCTGCCGTCCCTCCCTGCCTGCATCCCACCCCCCTTCCCTCTGTCCAGTAGCCTCCTGGCCCTGTGGATCCTCGCTTACCTCCTACCTGAGAAAAAGGCCCAAGGTTCACCCATAGGATGAATCACACGTGTGCAAAGGGCCCACGAGGCATCCTTCCAGCTCCAGGCCCAAGTCCACTCTCAGCTGTACTTGCCCACCTGGACCTGGGGCCCACCTGACACTTCCCTGCTCCATGGGCCCTCTGAGGACGTGCCAAGTCAACCCCAGCCCCAGCCTGGAGCCTAACTGCCCTCAGGGGGAGAGAGGTAGATGGAGGGGACCTGCCCACACCCTGTTGTTCTTGTCCTGCTCCTCTGGCTCTTAAAGCCCCCATGGATCTGGTTCGGAAACCTCCCAGTGGGCCCCACAGGCGCTCACTCACCTTAGCGGGGGCCCGAGCTCTTTCTCTGCTGCGTTCCTGCTGCATTCCTGGAAATCTCACTCTCTCCCTCACTTCTCTTACCAACATCCCTCCCAGCCTGATTTCAAGGACACAGGTGCCTCCTGGTCCTCAGGGTGGAGACCTGTATGAAAAGGCAGGCTCCCCTGGGAGAGGACCAGATTGATGCTGTCAGACTCCGAGGGGCTTTGGGGTGGTGTCAGTGGGCCTGGGAAGGCCTTTGCCCTCCACCTTGGCTCTACCCAGAGCATGCCCTGTCCAGGAGGGGGGCAAAAGGAGAAACAAACCCATATGGAGCTTACCTGGGCCACCTGCTAAGCTGGGCTGCACATCCCTCACCTCTGCTGGTCTCTGGTCTTATTTACTCTCCATAGAAAGAGCTAGTGTGGTGCTTGTCAGTATCCCCATGAGACAGACAAGGAGCTGAGGTTCCGAGAGGACACCTGACTAGGGACTCCTCCAGGGGCATTAGGGGAGACGGCCCCCACCCCCAGCCCAGGTACAGCCAGGCAGGAACTGCAGGTGCCTGAGGTCACTCCTGCACCCTGAGAACTTGTCATCTCTTCCTTGGTGGAGCTGTAGATGGCACAGCAGCATCGGAAGTACTATCGAGACAAGACAGGCATGGTGCCCCGGGTCCCCTACTTCGTGCTGCCTGTGAGGGAATGGGAACGGTACCCCCTCCCCACCGACCTGTGAGTGCCTGCCCTCCCTTCATCCACACATTCAGCAAACACACGAACATGGGGCACCTGCTCTCAACCAGGCAGACAGACATTTGGACTGAGAAATGAGTTGCCAGAGTTATAGAGCAAGGGCGTCAGGGCCTCAGGAGGGATGCCGGGAACCTGAGTGAGGGTGGAATCTGGAAGAGCATTTTCCTAGCCAGATGCACTGGGAGTTTGGGAGCAAAACCCACAATCTTTATTGGCCTGAATCTGCAGACTTCCCCTGCAATGGCAGCCTTGCAGCTACATGCATCTAATCGTGAACATGACCACTTCCAGCAGCGGGGAGCTGCTGCCCTCTGGTGGTCCTGGAGGGCACTACACAAAGCCGGGAATCGGTCCTCCCAGCCCAGTGCAGACTGGGAAAGTGTTCTCCTAGGGACTTAAAAATATCTTTCAAAGTCCAGCTGTCCATCTAACAAAATATGACAGTTCCTCCCTGCCTGCCCCTTGCTGCTTTTATCCATGAGAGCTTCTTTTCCCAGGGAAGGCCAGCTCTGCCCTGTGAGATAATCCGGGCATGCAGTTTCCTTGCTCTCCCTCCTGGCGTCCAGGCTGGGAGATCAGAAGTCTGTATTGCCAAGGTGTCTGTGGGGGTGTCAGGAGGTCAGTGGACAGGTCTTGGGTGTCCAACTCCATGCTGACCCCTTGCTTGCCTCCAGAGTCCTGAGCCTTGCCATCATCATTATTGATAAAGCGGCAACCCTTTCCACAGAGTTTAATGGTTTTTAAAGAAACGGGTTTAACTGCCTCTATAGGCTCCTCTCTGTGAGATAGATGAGCCCGTTTTATAATCTGGGAAACTGAGGCTCAGCGATGGTCTCAGGAACTTGTGCTGGGTGGCAAGTCTGGTTGGAGCAGAACCTGGAGGGAACCAAAGTCTCCCAACCCCAGCTCCGGGACTCTGGGCTGGCCATCTCCACCCCTTGGGCTGGCTCAGAGCCATTCTGTCCTTGAGGACAGTGTGAGGCCTCTCTGGGGACAGGTCTCCTCTTGAGACTGCTCCAGGCAGCATCTGCGTCTCCCACAGCTGCAGGGTGCCCAGGACACCCCACCTCCGTTCTTCTTCCAAACCGCCCGGCAGCCTGCACTGCGGCTGATGGCTTCATGCCCAGCACAAAGGGCCAACAGTTGATTGGGAGTAAGATGGTCAGTGCCTGCACTCAGCCATTCCCCTGATCACTTCTGTGGCCTGAGGCAAGTCCCTGCTGTTCCCTGAGCTCCAGTGACATCATCACCATCAGCATCATCACCATCTTCACGATCAGTATCACTGTCATCACCATCACCACCATCGCCATTTCTTATCACATTTGTTGAGTGTTTGCCCCTTATCCAGCATTATATTAAGAGCTTTATATGCATGGCCTCATTTACTCCTCAAAACAAAGCTAAGAGGGAGGTCCGCATTAGTCCATTTTACATGTGTACACTTCTCACGGGAGCTTGGCCAGAGTCTATCCCAGGTCTGTCTGACACCCGCGTCCTCACTCTGAGCCACTGTCCTGTGGTGCAAATAGAAGTCATTCTGATCTCAAATGCAGGGTGACTTATCAGATGTTGGGCTGCTGGGCAGCTAGCAGGGTCAGTGTCCACACAGGCAGGGGAACGGGCCTGTGGGGCTGAGGTGGTGGTTTTTCGCCCTCCCGCCCCGGCACAGTGCCTAACAATGGCTCCATCCTCACCCCCAGGCCTCCTCTGACCCCGAAGAAGAAGTGGCACCTTTTAAGAGTCTCCCCTGACAACCTGAAGACCTACCAGACGTTCCCATCCGGGAAGAGGGTCTCCCCACAGGAGCGGCAGAAGAGAGACTGCTACTTTGAGTTCAGAGCGTGATGCCAGGGAGCCACTGGGCCTGACCGGGTTGGCTTTTGGAATAAAATCTTTAGCCATGACCATCCCCCATTCCTCTCCTCTGAGCCCCAGGAGTATTTGGCACAGTAGGACAGCTCTTGAGGGTCACAGAGCACTGTGTCTTAAGAGCTGTGGAAAGCTCAGTGCAGAGGGTTCAATGCAGGAAAAAGCATGCCCAGTGACCTGGTGGACACCTCTCCTCCAAGGGGGAGGCGGGTAGAACTGAGGACTGAGTCTTGGTGGCAGGTCGCTCATGTACAGAGGTACTTCCCATCTGCTCCCACTGGTCCCATTCTCATTCTGAGAATGAGGATGAAGTCACCCCAGAACAACTGCACTGGGTGTCAGATGCAAAGGAATTCCTGTGTGAGGCCCGCCCCAGCATCATTTTGTCGACACGGTGACCTGTGAGGGAGGTGGCGTTATCCCCACTTTACTGATAAAGACACTGAGGCTCAGAGAGGTTGAGAAAGTTGCCCAAGTTCACGTAGCTTAAGTGACACAGCCAGGATTTGAGCCCAGGTCTTTCTGACTCTCAAGCCCTTTTCACTGCACATCCTGCTTGTGGTCCACGTGGAGGCGGAGGGGCAGGGATGACGCAGCCCTTGGATTCCAGAGGACGCTGTGGAGCTTGAGAGAAGAAACTCTGTAAAGCAGCCGTGTTCTGCATTCTGCCCAGACTGGCATGGACAGGCTGATTTGGCATCTGCCCCCGGGGCTGTTTCTAGAAGGGGACGGGAGAGAGTGACCTAGAACAAAGCCACTCTTCAAGGAACCTCGGTTTCAGGAGCCTCTAGGCCAGAAGGGGACCCTGCGAAAGGGTTCCCAGGTCACAGGCCTGAGGTGGCCTGAGAGGTCCAGTGTCTGGAGGGTCTGCTCTCACCAGGCTGCTGCTTCCTATCTCCTGGGAGGCCACCTGCCTGCAGGGGACAGGCTGTGGGTGACAGCCCCTCAGTTTACAGGAACTGCGATGGGGACCTCAGGCCAGGTGTGTATCCACACCATACCACAGGAGTTCTCCAACATTCCAGCACCTCCTGGATTTGATCAAGGGACTCTGTCAATCAACAGGGCCTTTATTCCCCCCCAATGGGTGAGTCTGGACCTAAAGGCAAGGCGACTGCTGTAGGTTCAAGTACACAAGAGGGTGAAACAGCCCTTCCCTTGGGAGCCAGTGTTTAGACACCTCCCCCGAGGACAGTGTAAACAAGAAAAACCGTGTGCCCCTCAGATAGGCATCTGACAGCTCTCAGAGACCCCTGTAAGGGGCTGTTCCTGTGTCCCAGAGTCCCTGAGCAGCTGGGCCCTAAACGGTCCCTGTGGTGGCCAAATTCATTCCAGGACTTGGCTGAATGGCAAAGCAAATAAACTGATTGCTGTTCACACGCTGTTGCATCCCAAGGGCCCACGGGTGTCAAGTGGGGCCAAGATGTCCTCTCCCTCAATGAGGACTGGGAAGCCGGGCACCAACTGGAATGACTGCTACATGCACATCTCTGTACAGCCTGCACCGGGAGATGCAAGGAGAGATGCTGGGGTGGGGGGCGCTCCAGCAAAGGGAGGGAAGGACGCGTATTTTCTTGGTGAACTGCATCGCATTTGGTCTGGTCCCTGCTGTGACATGAGGTTGGATTTGAACCCTGCCCTCAAAAAAACTGGCCACCCCAGCTTGCTGAGTGTCATCAGCAAACCTAAGCCCTGGAGTGAGCAGTTGTTAATAAAAAGTACTTCTCTGTGACCCTGCATTCAAAAAATGATGGACTGATGGGGTAAGGAAAAGGCTTTTCTTTTGTTTTATTGAATAAATGATATTCTAGAAGTGAGGGACGGGCAGGGACAAAGTCATACTTCTACTCAGAGTCCCCCAGCACCTGGATGGGGTTGAATTCCAAGTTCCAGTGGTCGCCAGGTCAGGTATTTGTGGCCTCATCAGCATCCCCAGAAGTGAATCCGAAAGGAGCTGAAAGAAAGAATTCCCTGAGCCACCTCGAGCCTGCAGTGCTGACGTGCCCTCTGACTTTTGGGTTCACAGTAGTCCTAGAGACACCTTTGCCCACCTCTCATGTCCCTTTCTCCACGTGGTGGCCAGTTTGCAGATCTCCCAAGCCAACCCAAAGCCTTCTTTAAGCTGCTTTTAGCATCACTAGAATGCAAAGGGTGTCAGAAAATTGTCGTGCTGGAACCAATAGAAAGAAATCAGAGAGATTCAAAGAAAAACTCAAGGAGGACAGGATTCCAGCCTCAGCTCTGTGCTGGGCTGTTAAGGAAGAAGAGGAATTACCCTTGGTTGGGGTGGTCCCCGGTGTGGACTCTCTTTTAGAGAGCCTGCCCAAGCCAGAGCCCCGTGGCAGCCATGTTGGAATGGAGAGTCCTCTTTCTCCTTCAGCCAGGTGGTTGGAAGAGGGGTGGACACCTGACCTGAGCAGGGCCAATCAGATTGTCTCTCCGGAAATTTGGAGTCTGAGTTCAGAGACATTACTTAGGAGTCACTGAGGGTCATTTGGAGCCAGGGAGATATGAACTTTACTGCTGTGGGGAGGCCGTGTGTGGCCTCATGTCTGACAAAGCAGAGATGCTGGTTTGCACATAGAGTGAAGTGTTGAGTTGCCGAGGAGAGGGGCAGAGACTCTGCACGGAGAAGAGCGAAAATCACCATCCTGGGTGCCTGACGGGGTGTTCTCTGAGCTCTAGCTGTCTTTGTTCTTTTTTGATTGGCTTGTTAAACCATTTGAGTGGGCATCCTTTGCTGTCAAAATCACCTAGACTATGAGACCAAGAGCAGAAGAGGGCCCAGGAGTAGCAGACACATGCACACAGGTGCCAGCTCATCACAGGAAGGGTGCTCTCGCGGGGCTGTTCCATCACGAAATGGGCTGCCTCTCGGGGTGCTGTGTTTCCCAGAACTGGAAGGTTCCAAACAAGACTGTGAAACATGGCCAGGAAAATATGGAGATGGCCAATCATCTCATAGGCCAGATGAGACCGTTAAGGCCCCTTTCTGCCTGCAACAAGGTCTGGAAAGGCTTGAGTTCTTCTCTGAGCTCTGCCACCAGCATCTCCACACCCCCATGCAAATTCCCACCTCCTAGTGACCGCTGGAGGGTGTCGGGGCAGGGGAGCAGGCTGGCAGTGGCAAAGGCGGCTCCCAAGGTCAGTCCTGGAGCCCGGGGGGCTTTGGGAGAAGCTGCAGGGATGGCGGCTGTGGAGGGGCAGCACCGGAAGTTTGCATCACCCACGTCATTGCAGATCTGGAACGCGATCCTCCCCCTTGCCTTTTAACACCTGCTCCCTGCCTCTTTCTAGGTTACCTAATTTCTCAAGAGCTCCAGTTTTGCTGATTCTGAAAAAATTTGCAAAGTGCCCTGAAAACTCATGACCTCCTTGGGAAGGCTGCCCCCTTGGCAGAGGGGAGGCTAGGGGGGCCCTTCCCGCCCCCCGCTGTGCTGGGCATCCCCCACTCCAGAACGCCTTACTTCATGAAGTCTGGAGACTTGGCCATTGCGTGTTCAAACTCTGAGAAAGACAGCATGTTGTCATTGTCCAGATCCGACTCACTCAGGACCTGGCCAGGGGTGCGGAAAGAGCCAGAGAGGAACCGGTATGAGAAAGTGAGATGGGAGCGGAGGGCTCCGGGAGAAGTGCCGCAGGCCCAGTGCTACCACAGGTCAGGCTCCCTGCCAGGTGCTCAACACACATCCCAGAGCCCCCCTGCCCCTTGTGAGGCAGGCACTCTCCTCCTCCACGTGCTATCCCCTCACCCCATGCGAGGACACGGAAGTGCAGAGAGATGAGGTTATGTACACTGAGGTCTGGGACCTGGTGGGCTCGTCTCGTCATGGGAAGAGTCCTCTTAGTGCCTCCAGCACAAACTTGGCAGTGAGAATGGGTGGGAGGGTGAACAGGGTGACATCTTGCACTGCTGTCACTCAGGCACAGGCTGGGGCTCTGTGCTGCAAGAGGTGCACTCAGCTTGGCGAGGCAGCGATGACCCCTCAGGTTTTATCTTTGCTTCTGATTCCAGTCCAGCCCAAAACACTTGAAGGTTCTCACGGTCTCAGGACAAATGGATCCGTGCCCTGTCTTGCATTTGTAAGGCTGACTTCATGTCCTGCCACGCTTTGGACTGTCACTCTGGGGCATCTGGGCACTGTGTTGTGCTGAGGTGACATGGGGAAGGGAACGTTGTGATGTGTCCCTCTGATGCTAAGATGCTGTTGGGCCCCCTGCCTGCAGTGACTGCAGTGTTGGTGGGAGGGCAGCTGGGAGTGGGTGGCTCTGTCACAATGCTCTGGGGACCCTGGAAGGGAGTCATGATCCTGGAGGAAGGACAGAAAATTGGGGGGTCCCTCCCTCAGGGCACTTCACCCTGCCTGCCGTCCAGGGGCTTTGGGTGATGGCCTGCCCACCCCACCCGCAGCCCCACAGCCCCAGGTACACACGTGGCTCGTGAGGTCGGTCAGCAGGTCCTCCGACATGTCGTCACTATTGAGCAGTCGGAGGATGATCTTCTGTAGGTCCTCCTCATCGATGAAGCCATTCTCATTAAAATCTGCAAAGAGGAGGCAGGGCCTGAGAGGAAGTGGGCTCTCTTGGCCTCCAAGAGTCCCGGGGGCCACAGTACCAGCCAGGACCCCACAGACTCCCACCAGCCTCTGGGGTGCCCCGCAGAACCTAGTGGGCCCAGGTAGGCCTAGAACCTAGGACTCAGTGAGACCTGGGCAGGCCAAAGGGATGAGGCCCTGCAGTAGCTGGGCAGGCCACAGAAGAAGGTGGTTAATAACCCAAAGTAATAATAATAATAATAATAAGCATTGATTGGGTACTACCTGCTCAGATTTGTCCTGAGAACGTCACCTGTTTTAGGTCACTGAATCTTCACAATTCTCCTTTTGTAAGTCTCACTTTACCAAAGGGAAACAGGCACAGAGGTGTTATATGATTTGTGTACACTACCAACGAGTGGAAGGCTGGGGATTCAGACCTGGCTGGCTGGGCCCCGAGTCCAACAGCACCCACCACGCTGTGGAAATCCCAGTCTCAGACCTCACGAGCCACATGTCTTTTGGTGGCTGGAAGCTGGGCAGCATTGGGGAGCAGGAGGAAGCCTGGCTTTGGAGCCAGAGGACCTGGGCACACGTGCCTGCTCCTGTCACTCTGCATCAGGCGCAGAGATGTATCAGGCTGGTTCCTGCCCACAAGGAGCTCCCAGGCTGGGGGTGCAGGGGAGACTATCGGGCCCCTGAGCAGCTTGGCTCCAGGAAGAGAGAAACAGGCATGCCTAGGACTCTGAGGGTTTCCGGATGCGCTTGTTCATCTCTGGATGGGGCTGGGGGTGTGAATGAGGAAGACTCTTGGAGGACGAGGCATCAAAAGAAGGACTAAAAGGCTTGGGTCTTCAGAGATGGCAACTGGAGGAGGTGCCAGAGTCGCTAGGGACAGTGGCAGAAAAAGAACAGCACTGGGGTGATCAGTCTGCTGTGAGGGGAACAGAGGCTTGGGAGAAGGTCAGAGGTTAAGTCTGGGAGGTGGGTGGAGCTTCGAAGGGCCTTGAATGCCAGGATGAGACGGTTGTACCAACATTCTTGGCAGCCCTCCCCTAGGACACCCAGCACAGTCCCTGCACCACTCATCAGCCATGTAGTAAATGCAATAAATTAGTCAAGTATAGTCATTATCACCATGGCAGACACAGATGTGCCAGGCAATGGTCTGAAGGCTTTATATTCCACTGCCTTAATCCTCATGACAGTTATAGAAACTGAGGCACACAGAGATTAAATAACCACGCTCACTTCCTTAATCTCATTTCAGCCTCTTGCCTTTAAATATCCTCTATACACTGATGAATCCCAAATTTACATCTCCAGCCTGGGCTCCTCCTGACCTCAGGCGCGTATATTCACCTGCTTCCCGCCCTCTCCGCTTGCAGGTCTGATAGGTCCGTCCAAACCCAAACTCCTGGTACGCGCCCTCCACCCTGCCCCCAAACCTGCTGCAAATGGGCAACGCCACCCTCAAGTCACTCGGCCAATGATCTCGGAGTCCTCCTTGACTGTCTCCTTCCCTTGTCCCCCACAGCTGAGGGATCAGCAGACCCTCCCAGCTCCACCTTCAAGAGACAGAAAACCCAGCCGGATGACCTCTCCCCTCTGCACTGCCTCCGCCCTGGTCCAGACACTGTCGCCTCTCTCTAGGATCCACAGCAGCCTCCCAGCTGGTCTCCCGCCTCTCATTCCACCCCCTTCAGTCTGTTCTCAACAGAGCAGCCAGAGTGAGCCCGTTCATTGTCCTTCATTCCTCCCCCAGCACCTCTCTCACAGGCTCCCATCTCAGCCACAGGAAAGCCCAGGGTCTGCCCTGCCCTCGCTCTGCCTCTCGCCAGTCCTCCCTCAGGCGAGGCACACTCCTGCCTCAGGGCCTTTGCACCGGGGTCCCCTCACTGGAACACTCACCCCAGAGATCCTCTGGGTCTTGATTCAAAGGCCAGCTTCTCACCAGGGCGCTACCCAGAACCTGTCGAACATCGCCCTTCCTGCCCCTTTCCCTGCTTGGCCTCTCTCCCAGCACCGATACTGCCTGACACACTGTGTGTGCCGCTCCTTAGCTCGTTTGCTTCCCTCCACTAGAATGCCAATTCCACAAGGGCAGAAGTTCTCGTCTTTTTGGTCACTACTGTATCTCTAGCTGCTAGAACAATGCCTGGAACACAGTAGGCACTCAATGAGTATTTGCTGGCTAAGTGAGCGAATGAACTACCCAAGGTCACACATTGGCAAGTGATGGAGACAAGATTAAACCCAGGCAGTGTGACTCTATGGGCAGTCTGTGCCATTAATCATTCGTAATTTTATTGTAATAAAGTGCCCAATTTTTTGCTGGGCAGATGACCATCTAAAATGATCACTACATTTCCCAGCCTCCCTTGCAGCTGGCTGTGGCCACACAACTGAGTTCTGGCCAAAGAGACGCAAGCAGAAGAGGCGCAGGCAACTTCTGGGAATGTCTTTAAAGAGAAGGTGTAGCCCTTTGTGACAATGAGGCGACCTTGGGAATGCAAGATAAAGCGACAAAATAGGAGGAACCTGGGTCCCCAGCGCTGCAGAACCATCATGGACAAGTGGCCCTGGAATTCTCCATGTTAGAGACAGAGCACGTAGCGGCCAGTGATCTGGGAAGCTATCTTGTGTGAGCCACTTGGGGTTCCCTGTCATTTGCCACTAAATTTAATCCTAAGTAATTCATTATCTGAGCCTCAGTTTCCTCATCTGTAAAACGGGTGATAGCAGCACCTCCACAGAGTTGCTGTGAAGGTTGAATAAGAAGATACATGTAAGTCACTTGGCGTGGCGTTGGCATATGGAATGTGTTTATTGGATATAGTAAAGACTCAATTCTGTATCACTTGATGATTATTAACTACTAAAAATGTAAACCTTAGAAACAGTAATATTCTGCCTTGAAGAGTGAGAGCGAGAGCTGGATTGGGCCCAGAGTGGAGGAGTGAGTTTGCGGATGTCACAGGATCCTTCAGTGGTAGAGCCAAGACTTTTGTCTCTGTTCCCAAGGCAGGATATGGATGTGGAGGGTACAACTAACCACGTCATTCCTTAAGTAGGTGGCTCTCCCCTGGTTGAATGTTTATCAGCCCCAGGGACTGGAGGCTCCGGCCTGACACATTCACCCAGGCTCTCCCTGCACAGCTCTGCAATTACACGCCATGGGTCAGGGGGCAGAGGGACCAGCGCTGGGACTGGAGGCAGTGGGCAGCCACAATGACGTTGCACTGCTGGTTATAAGCTCTGCGGCCTCTCCCAGAGACCCCGCAGTGTCCCCAGGCATCCTGCTGGCCCAGCTTCCATATGCAGAGACTGCAGCAAAGTGACACTACTTTGGTCCCAAGCCATCTGGAAACAGAATAATTTGCTAGAGTAAAATGTAGTTCTGGACTGTTCCCCTCCTTTGGGGGTGCAAGGGCAGAGCAGCCTGGGAAAGGGCTGGGGGCTGGGAGCTCTGGGCCACTGGCCAGCCCATGCGGCCTCAGGGCCTGCATCCTTGGGCCACTCTGGGGAGGGGGAGCCTTCCTCTTGCTGTTTCCCAACAATGGGGGAGATTAGAGAGCTGGTAGAGTCAGAGCTCAGCCCTCACATCCCCCCAAAACACTCTTACCATCATCATCCCAACCTCTCTGTCATGTTACTCCTTGCAATTGACAGCGCAGTACTTTCACAAAAATTAGCCCATTTGATCAAGTGAGGCAAGGCACGTTTTCATTACTGTTCCCGCGAGAGCTGAGGTTGCCTCCCTGCCTCTCCCAGCCACCAGCATCCCTTGTCACTGCATCAGATCTTGGGAACGTGCGGGAAAGTCTGCTGCTGGTGCTCTGGCAGCTGCCCGAGGGTAATTCCTATCTGGTGGAGGCCATGCTGTTGGGAGCAGGAAGGCGGTGCTGGGATGTTGGCCTCTGACAAGTACAAGTCTCCCCAGAGGTGCCGAGAGGAGGATGGATCTGCTGGAGGCCAGGACTATCCCTCAAAGCAGAAACTGGAGCCCAGTAGGCACATCCCAGGTAGGTATATTGGCCTTGCTGGATTCTTCACCAAATCACTTCCCCCTTCCTTCTTACTAACGGAACTACAATTCTTGTTCAGGCTGACACCATGTTTGGTTTAAAATACTCTGCTTTCCAGTCTCCTTGCCTCTATGTGTGGCCATGTGACATAGTTCTGGCCAATGAAGTTATAACATAGTCATGGCCAAAGGGACTGGGTAGGGCTTCCAAGAAAGTTTGCTAAGGAAGACTAGACAATCTGTGCCTTTGAATGTCCATTTTGCCCTTTTTCCTCCTCCCATCCCTTTTTCTTCCTGCCTGGAATGAAGATGAGATGCCTGCAGGCACAAAAACCACTTTGTGACTCTGAGGACAGCAGTCCCACAGTAAAGATGGCAGATCAGGAGGCTTGAAGGAGCCGGGGCCCTGGGTTACTTCCTGGAGCTGTGCCCCTGGCTCTGGACTGCCTGATCCCAGGCTCCTTTTTTTTTTAAACGTGGATGCTCTTCCACATAACTGAATGCAATCCTAACTGACATGGTAGGTCAGAGTAGTAGTTCTCAAACTCTGCTGCACTGTGGAATCACCCAGGGAGCTTTTAAAAAGCCAACGAACGGGGCCTACCCAGCACCATCACATCGCATCTCGGCAGCTGGGGCCCAAGGAGCTGTAGGTCTTAAAAAGCCCCCAGGTGGTTCCAGTGGGGAGCCACAGCTGAGAACCTGCAAGTTAGAACAGCGCTTCTTAAACTTCCAGGTGCAAGGAACCACGGGGGTCTTGTTACAAGGCGGGTTCTGATTCAGTAGGTGGGCAGTGGGGCCTGAGATTCCGCATTTCTAACAAGCCTCCTGGCTGTGTTGATGCTGCTCATGCGTGGGCCACACTTGGAGTAACGAGGGCTCAGAGCACTGAGTTAGGTCTTGGGCTTTGGCTAAGAATGATCACCGTGGCCGTTACCGCCACTGTCTTCTCCCTTCCGTCTCCTTCTCCTTTTCTTTCTTTTTATTCCTCCTCTTCTGCCTCCATTGCTGCCACTCCCACCTCAATTTAGTGAGCAGCTACCACATGCCAGGCATCGGGCTTAGAGATTCCCCTGTCCCATCTCTAATCCTGCTGACAGGTCTACGAGGTCACAAATCTGCTCAGCCCAAAGAGAATTCGGGTTTGTCTGGGTATAGCTGATGAGGTCTTGGAGTTGAAGAGTCCCTGGATGTCTATTTTCACAGCTGATTTGCACGAAGATTTTGTGCTTTTTGTTTTTGTACTTGAGCTCAAGGAGGACGGAAACCGCTCAAGGGGCTCGGAAAGGGAGGGTGGAAGAAGATACAAGGACCGTGAGGGACAGGTGGTGTCTGGTCCTAGATCTGGCCTGAGGCGCTCAGTCGGACCTCTTGAGAGTGAGGGCATTCTCCCCACTTCTGAGCTGAACACAGTTTGGCTCCTGTGCCTTGGAGCCTGAAGAGAACCTGCTGCTCTTCCAGCTCCCTGAAGGGTTTGGGTGTTTTTGTTTGTTTAGCTCTGGGAGCCATGGAAAGACGTCTGAGACAGACATCTTTTGGGACATCTGCCCAGGCTACACTTTACCATCTCTGAGAAGCATCCATCCTCCCACCCGCTCCAGTGGTAGGCCTCTGGCGCCATGTTTGTTTATGTGGCTCTGCTTCTTCTTGGCTGTGGTCGATTGGAGAAGGCTGGTCACCTAACCCAGGGGCAGCTAGATCATTGGTTTGTTTGAGCCAATCAGCATCTCCTGGGAAAATGGAAGAGAAACAGATGCTTGTGGCTAGTCAGTCTGAGTGAAGCCCCCAGGCCATGTGGGGGGCCAGGGTAGTTGTCTTTGGCCCATAGGCACAGAAGCATAAAAGTCAGATCTGCAGAAAGAGAAGGTAAACAGAGAGAAACAGAGATGAGGGACTAAACAGCCATGGAGAGAAAAGGAGAAAGCAGCTGTCTTGCTTCCTGATCACTTGCCAGCTACATCCTAGGCCCTCAGGA
Source organism: Equus quagga (assembly GCF_021613505.1). Classification (NCBI taxonomy): domain Eukaryota; kingdom Metazoa; phylum Chordata; class Mammalia; order Perissodactyla; family Equidae; genus Equus; species Equus quagga. The sequence continues at coordinate 117,635,599 of NC_060271.1, read as the reverse complement.
GGCCTGCCTCCATTCTTCCATAGGTTCCACACTGCTTGTGGTGGATAAACTCTAGTGCCCCCCGACCTCTGATGATCTGTCCTTCTTGGTGTTCATGCTTTAATGTGAGTGGGTGGGGACTGCTAACCAACAGAATTTGGCAACAGTGATGGGATGTCACTTCTGTGGTTGCAATATGTTGTATCAGATAAGACTCTGTCTTTCCAGCATACTGACTCAAGAGACTCTCTCCCTAGCTGTCTTTGAAGAAGCAAGTGACCATGGGTGAGGAGGCCCATGAGGCAAGGAGCACAGGTCAGCCTCTGGAAATTGAGGCCCGCCTCCAGCCAATAGCCAGCAAGAAACCAGGGCTGTAAATTCTATAGACACAAAGAAATAAATTCTGCCAGCAACTGGAGTGAGCTTAGAAGTGGTTTTCTCCCCAATCAAGCATTCTCCAGGTGAGAATGCAGCCCGGCCAGAATTTTGATTGCAGTCTTGTGAAAACCTAAGAACAGGACCAACTAAACCATGCCTGGACTCTTAACCTACAGAAATTGTGACATTATAAATGTAGGTCATTTGAAGCCACTAAGTTTGTGGTAATTTATTATGCAGCATGGAAAGCTAATGCACTCCTGTTCTTCATCATTTGCCTTCTACACAGTAAGTTCCTGTTACCTGCAACCTAAAGACTCTTGGCTAAGACAAGAGCACCCAGCCTGGGCCAGCATTCTCCATCCAGAAGAGCTGCTCCGTCCAGGAGAGTACTGACAGGAGACAGAAGAGGCTTGAGACAGCGCAGCAAGTGCTCTGTGGCAGAAGGCCTGACGGAATGTAGCAGCGACTAGTGGTCTAGAACTCCTTAGATACATTGGAAACTCCCTGGGACCCCCAGAAATACTTGGGGGTAAGGAAGGAGGAAGACTAATGCATAGGAGGCAGGGACTACTAAGCCAACTGAATTTGGGTATGTGATTTCATTTGTACTTACTCCTCTTGAATTTCACTGTAAATGTGTTTCCTATAGCAAATTTAGGACATTTGGGGCAATTATTTGTTCAAATACCTTTTCCGTCCCATTCATTCTCTCGTCTCCTCCTGAGATTCCAATTGAATATACATTAGACCTTTCTATTGTCCTACATGTCCCTAAGGCTCTGTTCCTTTTTCTCATCATATATATTTTTTCTCTCTGTTCTTATTTCAGATATTTTGTTTTTCAGTTCTATATTTTCTATTTGATTCTTTCCTATAGTTTCTATTTCTTGGCTGAGAATTCCTATCTTTTCATTCATTATGAGCATATTTTCTTTTACATCATTGGATATGGTTATAATAGCTGTTTTAAGATAATTGTCAGTAATTCTAACATCTGGATCATGTCAGAGTCAGCCTCCATTCTCAAGAATGAATCCATTTTTCTGTGTTTTTTTTTTAATTTTGTATATTGAATAATTTTGGCTTGTATCTTAGGCATTATAAATGCTTTATTGTGGAAACTCTGGATTCTGTTATATTCCTCCAAAGAGTGCTGAATTTTTTTATACAAGCAGGCAATTAGTTGGACGTAAACTGCAAACCCTGTCACACAGGGACCTTGTTAAAATGCAGTGGCAGCTCAAATCTCTGTTGAGTTCTTCTATCCTCACTTGAGCTGCTTTGAATCTCCCTTTGTATACATGGTTTAGAGGTCAGAAAGAGACTTGGGCATGGTTCATACACAAAATTTGGGCACCCTTTCTCTGGCTTTCTTTCATGGACTCTACCTTCTTTTCACTTTTCAGGGGAGAAGTGCTCCAAACTCTGATCCTTCAAATCAGAAAGAGTTCGGGGTTTCTATCAGTCCTGCATGATGCTGCTCACTGAAGCCCACCTTCAAACTAAAAAAGAAGGAAAAAAGGAGGCAGAGAGGACCATCCAGTACCATTTCCTTCTTCTAAGTGTCAACTCTCTGCTGCTAGAAGCTTTCTAGTGCCATCAGGTAGTTGATTTTTATTTTTTGTTTAGAGTTTATAGTTGCTATCTGTGCAAGTGACAGTATGATAGGAGCTTCTCAGCTATTCTTAGCAGGGGAATCTGTGATTTTATTTGAGTTTACTGGATGCTAAGCCTGAGAACATGTGGGATACAAAAATATCATTAAGTCCTTTTTACAGATGAGAAAACTGAGCCCTCATAGGTCCATCTGGCTTAAAACTCCTCCACTCCATGAGGCAGGAATAAGCTGGTGTCCACTATGTGGCAATAGGGGAGGAGCTAGCAGGAAAGGAAGGCAGGTGAGATGCCAAACTATTCAAGCCTAAGATACAAGTTCTTTGGGGCCAAGAAGTTGCCACAATAAGCTTAAAGCCTTGCACATGGTCTGTTCGAAGCCTCCTCAAGATTTCTTTGTTTCTTTCTTTTTGATTCTTTTTGAGAATTCCAGGCATCCCAGCTGTGCTAAGGGGCCATGAGCCTGCAGAAGAGCCATCTTTAGCAGAGTCTTATGGCTACCCCAGCCAAAATCAGAGACCAAAAAATATCATAGGACCTCAGAGATGATCTTTCTCAAACCCTTCATTTTAAGAATGAAGAAACTGAGGCCCAGAAAGGTGAAATGATTTGCCCAAGATTTCTCAGCCATTTAGTAACTGAGCCAGTTTCAGTGGTTGAATCTCTTAACTTATGCAAATCAAGCATAACTCCTTCATATCCATATGTAGTCCTCTCTCTGGCCTGCCCACACCACAACCATGAAGTAGCAACACCAATGACTCCATTTGCTTCTGATGGCATGGAGGGGAGGGCATCAATCTCTTGGAGTAGTAGTTCTCAATCATTTTTTAAAAGTCTACAGTGTTTGAGAAATATGACAATACCCATTAATACCCAAGTGAACCCCAATAACACCACCTCACCAATGCACTGATGTCAATGGATTCCAGATGTGGTATGTACTCTGTGGCACTCGCCCCTCCCCTCCCCGTCCCCCACAGCACCCACCATAGATGCGAAAGGCGTACTCAATCTTCAGGCTGGGGCAAGCCTGCTCACTGAACACAGATGCCATGCCCAGCACATCCTCAAAGGAGAACACACCGTTGTGGGAGAACACTCTGCAGATTCGGTCTCTGAAAGGGTTGACCTGTGGGTGGGGAGGAGGAGGAGGAGGCACGAGTTCTATCACCATCAAGTTCATGCCTCCCTGGCCCTTGCTCATCTTCCTGAAGCACAGTGTCCTGAGTTTGAGAAGAAAATAACAGCAACAGATTAAATATTGGAGTAGATGCTGGGTCAGCGAACCAGGACCCTGGGTGTGATGGAGGGTACCAGGGATGAAGGACTATGTTTAACATCACTCTCCTCACTGTCATCACCTCCTGCATGCACCTTCTAAGGATTCATATTTTGGTCTTACTCTTTTTTATGGTTATCAATTTTCTCTATGTTATGTACAAAATTTGGAAAATACAAAAAAAAAAGCATGAAGAATGGGATAAAAATTCTTTGTAATCCAGTCCCCAGAGTCAGCCACTGCCAACATATTGATGTAGAAGTCAGACAGACCCAGGTTTACGTCCTGGCCTCAGTGTTTACTAGTGAGTAACCTCAGTGCAGACAAACTACACGATCTCCTGGGCTAAGTTTTCCCACCTATGGGGTTGGGTGGGGTAATACTATATTGGCCTATAGGCTTGTTGTGAGGATTAAACAGCGTAAGTCTAAGGCTGCTCAATGTCTGATAAATAACACTCAACAAGTGGTAGCTGTTAGTTGTTTATAACTACTACAGATAGTATAATTTGCACAGAAATTTTCATTTTTAAACCAGACTATTTCTCAAATTCGAGTGCCAAGCGAGTAAGGTGATTTTAGGAAGCTTGGCTCCCCTAAACTGGGCCTGGCCAGGGGAACACATGAGAGGGCGCTTCTGATGTCGGTGCCACCTGGTTCTGAGCAAACACCCCAGTCGTTTCTCACCAGTTCAGAGGCCGCCCGCTAAGGCCACCTCGCTGCTCTCCCTCGGGCCCCAGGAATGGGCAGGCTGGGTGGGCTGTGGGGTGGAGCGGTGGGCAGACCTAATGAGAGTTAAAGGCACAGAGCAGGCCTGGAAATCTTTGAAAGTAGCGAGTTTGTCTTTGCAACCTCCTCCTCCCACTTTCTGTGCCCCTAATCCATTCCCACCTGCCAGGACTCCTTCCCCCAGTTGTGCAGGGGCCCAGCACTGGCCTGTTCCAAACCACCCGCCTCCTGGCAGGCCTCGTTGGATCCCGATTTTGCTCTAGTGATCCACAATGATCCCCGATCCCTCCCTCCCCACCGACGAACATTCCTTTCCCTTGGCTGCACCTCAGCTAAGAAAGCTGTTGGATTCTGTGAACTCACAGGGCAGATCAGAGTGGCCAGTAGTTCCTCAATCTTTCAAATTTTTAATTAGTTGAAGCAAATCCCTGGTTGATTTTTCTAGTCCCCTTTCACTGACACGGTATCTCCTCAAGGCTCCAGGCTTCACGCCAAAGGGTTAGTTCCTCTGCTTCAAGCACGCAGTGGCCCCATCACTTCCCTTACAGGCCTTGAGCCCCAGCCTCTGGGGGCCTAGCTCCTTGTCCACCTATGCTTGGGGCTGCCCCAGCCCCAGCCAGTGCTCAGCTCTCTGGCTTTGATTTCTCCATTCTGCGCACAGGAAACTTCTCTTTCATTTCTTTTGAACTCAGCTACATATTAAATCTATGGTTTAATTTTATTTGGTATTCCTATGTACTTGAGGCGGGAAGGAAGACTTTCTCTGTCACCTCAGGTAGCCATATAGTTCTCAAACTTTAGTGAGCATGCAGGTTACCCCAGGTCCTTGTTAAAAACGTGAATTGTAAGCTCGCGCCCTCAGAGCTCCTGTTTTAAGTTCTGGGTGTGGCCCAGCATGGGGGATGGGATTGTCTCCCTGAAAACTTATCTGTTGAAGTCCTAACCACCAGCACCTTGGAATGCGACCTCATTTGGAAATAGGGTCATTTAAATGTAACTAGTTAAGATGAGGGCAATAGGAAGTAGTCCATAATCCAATATGACAGATGTCCTTATAAAAGGGGGAAATTTGGACTCAAAGACACGCACTGAGAGAGAACACCGTGTGGAGATGAAGGCAGAGATCAGGGTGATGCGTCTACAGGCCAAGGATGCCAAAGATGCCAGCAAGCCACCAGAAGCTGGGAGAGAGGCCTGGAAAAGAGCCTTCCTCACAACCTTCAGAAGGAACCAAGCCTGCAGACACCTTGATCGCACATGTCCAGCCTCCAGAACTGAGACAGTAAATTTCTGTGGTTTAAGCCATGGGGTTGTGGTATATTGTTACAGCAACTGTAGCAAACTAACACACCCGAGACCCTGCATTGTAATAAGATCCCCAGGTGACCGGTTAATTGCACTCATATATACAAGTACATGTTCCAGGAGTGGTCGGGGTGGGGGCGAATCCAGGCGGCCCTGCTAGAACTTCCAAAGAAGCTCCCGCTGTGTGTGCTTCCTCCGTCCCTTCCCCTCGACATCCCCAGGAATGCTCGGTTTGACTGCCTCAGACACTAACTCCAGCTTCGGTGATGTGTTCCAGGGCACGTGGACCCAGCTAAGTGGCTTTACAGATTGCTTTGCCGAATTTTAACTACATAACGCTCACAATGGATAAGTGGCTTAACAAGATCCCTGTGAGGGAACCACAATAGAAGATAACCACTTATAATGCAAATGCAAGTGAACAACACGGAAATGTCAGGGCAGATACCTCTTGTACTTAAACTACAAGTTCTTCTCTGTGAGGTAGAGATGATGAGAATCTAGGCAGACAGAACGACGAGTCCCAGCTTCAGTTCTGTTTTCCTGCACTCGGACAAGTGCAAGACAGATCAACAAGCTCACTGTCTAAGCACATATTCAACCAGGGCATGAGATACCAATCTTCTCTTCCCTGGGGGCCTCCCTCATGACTTGGCTTTGCTGGTAGTGACCGGAGGGAGGTGAGTGCCAGGAAGCCAATCCACTCCCCCTTAGACCGCGTCCTGTGACTCTGTTATCTACGCACGTGCACGCATATGCATTCATACACACACTGTCATAGAGATGGGGAAGGGGCAGTTGATGTGTGGCTGGTGGTAACAAGAATATAGAGAGAACACAACATGGTGAGCAGATCCTGTTGAAGATGCAGAGAAAATATTGCTGAAGATGTAGAGAAATAAGCATTAATAAATTTCACACTGTGGAAGGTTCGCTACATAGGTGAAGAAAAGTACAGATATTTCTTGCATGGTTTTCCTGGATTCTGTTTCAATAATGAAACACATGAAGAACCACATTTCTGTGACCCTCTGAAGGAAAGAGATGATATGGATGGAACAGTATGTTACTTCTTTAATAAAAACATCATTTATGGGAAAAATCGAGTGTAATCACGGATGGAGTGGCTGCTCCGTGATGAAAAAGAATTCTGGGTAAGGGGTTGGGGTGGGGCAGGAATGGTGACACATGTGAAACTAATTTCCTGCAGGTGACTGTAGTCAAGAAGTCAAGTCCAGCACACGATATGCTGCGGGATGCATTGATGTGGTTAGCTTTTTTAAAAAAAGGTTTAAAATATAGTAAACCCTACAGAATGATTTGTAATCAGAAGGGAAGTGACTATGAAAATCTTTTGAAGTGCAGAGGTTTGCTGGTTATTTCTTGGCAGAGCACTTAAAATAGCCATCAAACTTAAACAAGAATTATACGCGTTTCTTACCCAAAAAAAGACAAGCATTCCAAATTTGCTGAGCTTCTTATGATAAGTGACTGTTGGCAGTTTGTGACCTCACAGGTAAGCACCAAAAGATGAACTCAGCTTCTTCTGGCTCTTCAAGGTGAAGGCGACTAGTTTTAACAGTGGGTGAGGAACTACTTGCTTTTCCAAAGAAACTCATGCTTTGGAGAGAATATTTTGAAAATGAGATTTTTGTTGTTGAAAATGTGGTGTTACCTATAAAAATGCTTATATCTGCATATTTGAAAATACTAGATTTTTCTAATCTGTTTGAAAATCATCCAAATGAAGAGTGTCAGTGAATTTTGAGTCCATTTGTCAAAAATATGAAAACGCAATGCTTCCCAATTAGCTTGAAAGAGACGCTGACTGACGTAAGGGAAGACGGACATCTACCAGCTTAATTTCAGTAAAGAGCCTTTGATTGGTGGGTGAGATTGAAAACGAGTACCATAATTTAATACAGCCGATGATACATCTCTTCTCTTTGGATCAGCTCAGACAGCCATTAAAAATCAACTCAACTGGAACCAGACCTCTGAACGGCTCCCTCTCAAAGGGTTAAAGCAAGATTTCAAAGAATAAACAAGCAGCGTATCCATCCGCATTGCTGCTCTTACGCTATTGTTATTAACTATAAGCAAACAATAAAATTATGAGGGAGGAAATTTTGTTATATAAAATAAAGGAGAATTTGTCTTTTAAATGTAATCTGTAACTTTTAAATTTTTTATTTTGCTTGTTTATATCTTAACATATTACTCTTATAGTAAAGTTACAGAATTTATAAATGAATATACACAGATTATGGGTGCATGCTCCACATTTTTTTATTGCTGGGGATGTATGATCAAAAATGCCTGGGGGTCTCTGATCTAGACTAACTCCTTCATATCACGGATGTGGAAATGCAGCCCTGGGGGGAGGAGAGTGACTGGCCCAAGGTCACTCAGCCTAGGACCCAGGTCTCCTGAGCCTGCCCAGAACTGTTTCCACTATGGTGACTTGTGGCAAATAAACATTAAAGGTGGTGATGGAGACAGAGCATGGGACCATTAAAATGTGCAGACTTTGAAAGTGGAAGCCTCTTAAAATACTTACTTTAATAAGAAAAAATTTTTTTTCACAAAGTGTAAAAATAGAGCGTAAATTAAAGTCAAAGAAGTGACTTTCAGTCAATGAGAGTTCTGTGTCTGGCGGGTAACGACTGTCCCTACGAATATGAGAAGCACCTCAGGGAGGCCCATAGGTTCAAACGCTGCGGGAAGGAGAAGCCAAGAGGAGAAGGCGAAGGCCACAGCGAGCCCTCAGGCTTGGAATGGTGGAGGCACTGGAGTGAGGAGCAGAGGATGCTGTTCCTGAGAAGATGGCAGGGCAGATGTCAGCCGCAGGGCGAGGCCCGGGTCACCAGAGCTGTGTCTGGGCCCTGGAGGCAAGGGGCAGCTGGTACAGTTCTCTGTGAGGCCTGGTGGGCACCCAGGACAGTGTCCTCGGCCTGTCTCTCTTCCAACAACAGCAGCCTCCCTCTCCCCCAGGTTCCCTGCCTCCTCACTTCCCAGAGGGAGATCCCGGGGCACAGACGTCCCCTATGATGACGTATCCTTAGCACATACGCAGCTCCATGCAAAGGAACGGCAGTGCTGCTACAGGGGGAGTTTCTAAGGGTCCGGGAGATGCTGCCCCTGTGCCTCTCCCTGCTCTCCACCTTGAGCTAAGTGCCAGCTCCGCTGGTGTCCTCAGTTCCAGGCCAGCCACCAGCAGACAGAAGAACAGCTGGGAAGAGGCAGGAGAGGGAGCAAGGCTTGTTCCTGATCACAGTCCCAGTTCACTCTCTCCCAGATTGGTGTTGCTATGACTTTAACAATCTGAAATTTGAACCAATAAATTTTGTGACCTATCCAGAGAGTCATACCCTGCATTAAATTTTACACTCATTTGGACGTCTTCAATCCTCCAGAGGAGAAAGAAGATGACAATTGATGAAGCAATGCTTCCATTTCAAGAATAACATGTACCCTAGTGTGAAGGCGTTCTGAACAAGGGAATATAAACATGTCAGTATAGAAATTTATACAGGTAACTCAGTAGTGCAATCTCCATTGATGCATGATAAAACTAAAGAGGAAAATAAACCCAAAATGCTGGGGATTTTTGGGAAAAGAAACTACAGTTTGTTGACAAAAAAATTGCAGTCCTTGCCAGAAAACTACAAGTTTTTTTCTAAGATCTTCTCAAAGTTATTGAACAAGAGATTTGATTTGAAGATGAAAGTCAGAGGAAAAATATTTGGTCTTAGCTTAAAAATATCTCCTCACCATTTCTCCAACTAGCACATAGTCAAAAAGAGCTTTTGACAGTTGCTGGAAAAAATTCACACAAAAATACACTAGTGACTCAATAATGACATCACTGATGCACTTTGATTTTTAAGATCTCCTTTTTTAAAAAAGATCAAACGGTATTTCATTTAAAATTTCTCACTGCTAATTAAACTTCCTTAATTTTTAATGCTTGTTATTTTTGAATAATGCCTTATGTTTGGTCATTTTGTCTGCTACCAACTCTTATCAAAATGAAATGATTAAAGTTTATATTTTTAAACAGACATAAAGCATCTATCAAGGAAGGGAGTGGATGAAGGTGTCTGTGGGGAGGGGTACATGAGAGGCAGCCCCTATCAGGTCTTGAGTGGCGGCCGTAGGTTATGGGAGCAGAGTCTCCCTGAGGGAAGTGCTGCCTGAGAGGCCCCTCGTATTTTGTACAACATTGGATGAGCAGACCCTGTGTCCTGGGAGAAGAGGGTAACAAAACCTTGTGTGTTTTAGTGCCTTTGAAAACTTCCCTCATAAATATCCCATATTTATGGATTGGAAGGCTCAATATTATTAAGATATTGGTTCTTCCCAAATTGATCCATGGAGTTAACGTGATTCTAGTTAAAGTCTTCCAGCTGATGTTTCTGTGGAAATTGAAAAGCTGATTCTAAACTTTATATGGAAACGCAAAGGGGCAAGAACAGCCAACACAACCCTAAAGAAGAGGAACAAGGCTGAAGTACTCATACTGCTAGACATCAAGATCTATGCTAAAGCTTTAGTAATCAATTCAGCATGGTTTTGGTGCAAGGATAGACAAACAGACCAATGGCCATAACAGAGATTCGAGAAACAGACCCACACATATATGGCTGCCTGATTTGCGACAATGTGACATTGCAATGGAGTGGAGGAAAGGAGAGTTTTCAATAAGTGATGATGGGTTTAGTAGATATCCGTATGGGGAGGAAAGTGAATCTTGATTCCAACCTCATACCATACACAAAAACCAATTCCAGATTGACCAAGGACTTAATGTGGAGAACTGATAATAAAACTTTCAGAAGAAAGCATAGGAGGGGCCGATCTGGTGTTGTAGTGGTTAAGTTCATGTGCTCCGCTTCAGCGGCCTGGGGTTTGCAAGTTCAGATCCCAGGTGTGGACCTAGCACTGCTCGTCAAGCCATGCTGTGGCAGCATCCCACATAAAGCAGAGGAAGATTGGCACAGATGTTAGCTCGGCGAGAATCTTCCTCAAACAAAAAGAGGAAGATTGGCATCAGATGTAACTCAGGGCCAATCTTCCTCACAGAAAAAAAGAAGAAGAAGAAGAAGAAAGCTTAGGAGGACATCTTCATGACCTTGGGGCAAAGATTCTTTAACAGTATACAAAAAGCCCTGACCATGAGGGGAGGAAGTTAATAAATTGGCGTATATTAAAATTGAGGATTTATGTTGTTCAAAAGATATCTGTGAGAGAGTGAAAAGGCAAGCCACAACAATCCATAGGTACTTCAACAGGAGAATGGGTAAACAAACACTGGTACAATCATATGATGAAATACTTCTCAGCAATAAAAAGAAGCAGACTACTGACTCATGCAACAATGTGGATGATTCTTAAATGTATTTTGCTAAGTAAAAGAAGTCATATCCGAAAGTCTATATATTATATGGGATTATTTGTATGACAGCCTGGAAAATACAAAACTATGGGGATGGAAAACACACAGGTGATTGCCAGTGGTTGGAGGAGGGGTGTAGTCCAACCAGTGTAGACTGGTGTAGTCAAACAAGTGGTGGTTTGACTACAAAGGAGGCTCACAAGGAAATTTTTAGGGTGATGGAGCTGTTCCGTGTGGTGGTACTATGGTTGTGGATCCACGCCCCTATGTGTTTGTTTAAACCCATAGAATCATATACCACAATGAGTGGACTTTACCAGATGCAAAAAATAAATACATAAAAATTAAAATAAATTTAAAACCCAGGATGATGGTGAACCTTGGATGAAATGCAGACCATGACAAATAAAAGTAACTATGTTACAAATGTATGACAAAACCTCACTGAAAGGAATTGGGAAAATGGAACTGACCAAGTGACTCTGGCAAATGGTGTTTTGAGTGGGTACTATAAATCTAAAGACAAAAAGAACTATAAACCAGCATTGTACTCCAGATGGCAAACTTGTTTCTCACAGGGGTAGGGTTAGCAATTCTGAAACTATGTGGATATTGGGGTTGAAGAAGTAGGTAAATAAATAACAGATAACAGGAGCCAAGTTTCTCATCATCACAAAAAGACATTACAAATAAGCAAGGGGGGAGGGCTAGATGTGGTGCTGGATTGGTCAGAGAGTTTAATATGAACTCATGGGTATCTTAATATAGAGAGATGGAAAGATACAGAAATAAATTCTGGTGTGTGGTATACGTAAGTTAGAATACATACATATATTTTCCAGCTCTGTCCACTAAGTAACTTGACATAGGAGAGAGCTGGAAACACCACCTTAACTAAATGATCAAGGTTAGCATCACCAGTGAGAGGTCACGGTGATATCACGTACCCCCTGACACAACATGAAGAGAAGGGCACTTTACCTCTGTGGGACTCGTTGCACAAATCCATCATCCTAGTCTAATCAAGAGAACACATCTGACAGACCCAAATTGAGGGGCATTCTACAAAAAGACCTGGCCAGTGCTCTCCAAAAAGTCATGAAAGACAACACTGAGAAACTGTCAGAGATTTGAGGACACTAAGGAGACATGAAGATGAAATGCAATGTGGGATCCTGGCATGGATACTGGAACAGATAAAGGACATCAGTGGGAAACTGGTGAAATCCAAATAAAGTTTGTTATTTAGTTAGTAGTGTTGCATCAAGTTTAATTTATTATTGGATTTGATAAATGTACCATGGTTATGTAAGATATTAACATTAGGGAAATTTGGATAGAAGGTTTACGGTACCTGCCTTAATAAATCTTAAAAGCAAGCCTTGAAAGAATTAAACTTATTTCAGGTACCAAAACTGCATCCCAAAACACAACTCAGTAGTATTTAAATAAATACAACAAAACTAAGCACCTGACAATGTAAAATTTACTGTGTTCAGCATCCAATAAAAAATTACCAGTCATATAAAAAAGTAGGAAAATGAGACCCACAACCAGAAGAAAAACCACGTAATAGAAACAGATCCAGAAATGACACAAATGATAGAATAAGTAGGCAGAAACATTAAATCAACTATTATGAATACACTACATATGTTCAAGAAGGTAGAGGAAAGCAGGATGAGGAAAACTAGAAACCCACAGATTCAAGCAGCTCAACAGATCCCAAGTGGAAGAAACTTGAAGAAAACCACACCAAGGTACAGCATAATCAAATTTCGAAAAACCAGTAATAAAGAGAAAAACCATTTTTGAGGGGAGGGGCACATACTTATAGAGGAACAAAGCTAAAAATGACACTAGATTTCTGGTCTGAAACAAAGCAAGCCGAAGACAATGGAGTCTTTAACTCTGAATGAAAAAAAGAAGCTCTCATTCTATTATTCTATACCCAGCAAAAATATCTCTCAAACCTAAAGGCAAAAGACTTTTTTTTTTTCAGACAAAAGCCGAGAAATTCATCAACAGTAGATCAGAGCTACCAAAAATTTAAAAGAAGTCCTTCACGGAGCAGGAAAATACCAGAAGGAAACTTGGATCTACCCAAAGGAATGAAGAATGCTAGAAATGATAAATATGACAGTAAATATAAAAGACCTTTTTTTTCCCTCATTTTAAATCCTTTTCAAAGAGACAAATCCACATATATAGCCAGAGAGTTCAACATCCCTCTAATTGATAGAACGTCCCTAATTGATAGAACAGTAGACCAAAAAAATCATTAAGGATATAAAAGACTTGAAAAGACTATGAACCAACTCGACTTATTTGACATTTTACAGAACACTGCACCCAACACAACCGTGTACACATTAGTTTCAAGTGCACTTGGAATGTTTACCAAGATAGACTACATTCTGGGATATAAAGCAGGTCTCAATAAATTTAAGAGGATTTAAATCACACAAAATATATTCTCTGACCACAACAAAATTGAATTAGAAATCAATAACAGAAAGATCTATTGAAAACCCTCAAAGTCAAAGACATTGCAAGAGAAAGTAGAAAATAATTTGAACTAAATGAAAATGAAGATACAACATATCAAAATTTGTGGTATTCCATGAAAGCAGTGTGTACAGGAAAATTAACAGCATTAAGTGCTTATATTAGAAAAGAAAGGACTTAAATGTTTATTTAAATGAACAAAAAGGCCTCACCCATTGGTGGGAGTTGGTCACTAGGGGAAAAGAGAGAGGGTCAGGAATTCCAGGTCTGTCAGGTGGAGCCCATGCTAACCCTGTGCTCCTGGGCTACGTACATCTGGGAAGTGACTGCCCCCGAGGGAATGGATGAGCTTGTCACCAGGAGCAGGGGCTTGGAAGCCACAGATGGATGGAGCTTCTGGGCTGAACTGAGAACAGATGAGCAGGATGCCCTTTCAGGGAAGCCTTCTCTTCCTTCAACACCATTGCCCAGGAGGAATTCCTAGTTCTGTCTGAACCAATGAGTCACGCTTCAGCACTAAAGCAACTCTACCAGAAGGTGGCAGTGTTGAGTTGGAGTCGTTCAGTCAGTTCTCAAACCCAACATGAGTGAGCACCTACTGTGTGCAAGGCATTCCGTTAGGCTGTGACTATCTTGCCAGCAGGTGGCAAGACAAATATTACCACTCTGTTTCACGAATGAAAGGAACTGATGCCTAGAGGAGACGGACTCAAACCTCTAATTCGATGCTTTGTCTATAGTGCTATTCTTGACCCAGTGGGTATTTAATTTTCCCCCCCAGAATTTCTCAACATCACATTCCCGCACACACAGAGCAGGCCAGGTTTGAGGCATTGTCCTGAGTCCCACCCTCCTGCCAGTTGGCAGTTGCCCAGAGAACAAACCAGTGGAGCGGAAGGATGTGGCTTCCTCAGGTAGGGATGCAAGACTCAAAGCTCACGGCCTGAACTTCAAGTCCTTGCAGCAAATGCATGAGGCGAGTTACCGTGTGCCAGGCACTGAACGAGGTCCTGGGCCAACCCCCGCCAATGATGGAGACGCCACCTCTGTCCTGCATGAGACCAGCCTGGGCACTTAAAGAAGTCTCCTCAGAAACAGACAGCGTAGGAGAAATGTTTGAATCCAGTCCAAGCAAAGTGAAATGACAAGAGCTAGGACAGGGTAACATTGCTGGGAGGTAGGACAGACAAAGAGGCCAGAAGGAGAAACAAGCCAGGAGACAGAGACAGAGCAGGGGCTGAGGCCAGAGTGGGCAGGGAGTAAGATGCGGTGGCACTCTGGGAGATGCTGGGGGAGGGGACTAGGGAACCAGGCAAGGCCGCAGGGCTTCCCCTTCCTGCTTCGCACGCCCGCCAGCTCTCTCCTCCCCTTGCAGGCTGCCCAGGTTTTACCTGGATGGATAAAAATGTAGGGGAGGGCAACATTGGGCTTAACCTAGATCCTGGAACCCCTGAAAGGCCCAGGTTGGTCACCAGGTGGAGAGAAGCCTGACATTTTCATTTCAGGGGAGCTGGGGGTGGGGAGCGTGGGGGATGAGAAATTCACTGAGGTGAATGCACTCTCTCTGTTGGCCAGGCCCCCGAGGCATCCTTCCCGCCAGTTGTTTATAAGAAAGGGACAGTCTCTGTGTTTTAGATGTTCCACCTTCCTGAGTCTAAAAACAGAGAGGCCTGTATGGGAGCTGTCTCCTAGTGACAGATGGGTTGGCAGCGACAGGCTGAGGATGCGTCCTGCCGGCAGCTGGAGGCGGATCGCTAATGGAACAAATAGGGGAGCAAGGCAGTAAAAATGTTAAATATTATTAAACATCCATGGGACCACGTGGTCCGAACCTGGCTCAGACCCACCAGATCAGTCTCTCCCCCGATTCCAGGCCTATGGGTACCTGCCACTGTCCTGGGGAACCTTCTAGAAGAGCTACCTGCCGGCCAGAGGTGCTCAGGGGACTGCAGGCCTGAGTTTTCGGGGTGGGGGGGCGGGCACCAGGCGTCCAGGGACCTGGCATTGTGCTGTGGGGCTCGGGCTGCTCAGCGGAAGGAGCAGAGGCTCTGGAGTCAGGCTGACGCTAAGTTGGCATAATAACTTTTTATTTGACATCTACGAGATTTTGGTACGTTGCAGCATTTGAGGTTTATACAATCTCAATTTTTCAATGTTGAGCAAAAAAGAAAAAAACAACAGCAAAAAAGGAACTAAAAAGACCAGTTGTCCCCTAATTGGCTTATTAACAGTTATTACAGGAGAAAAAGACTTACCCGTTTTATAGGTAAGTGTCTATTCACATTTGTACCTTGCCGTTTTTAACAGCTCGTTAACAACTCATTAAACAACATCAAATTCCTGAGTGATAAAAATAACCACAAAAATCAGCTGTGTGACCTTGGGCAGATCGTTGAGCCTCTCCATTTCCCATCTGTAAAATGGGCAGAATCAAGACTTGGCTCATGGGGTTTTATGGGGATGGAATGAGATCATATTTGCAAAACACCTGGCAGTGGCAGGCCCCCAATAAACGTTAGCCACCAGAAGAAATCTCCCCACCCCAACTTCATCATCTTTCCATCGGTATTACCAGCACCCCAGCCCCTGGCAGCTATACATTTTGAGCTCCCAAGCAAAGTTGTTACCTGGGCCAACAGGTTGCCAGGAGCTCACACTGCCCAACAATGGGCAGCAGAAACGTTAATTCTGGTTCCAGTGGGTGCCCGTGGGCCAGTATTTCCTCAGGGTCAGCTGCCAACTGTGGCCAGAGGCACGCCCTCCGTGTGAAATCTCTAGGGACTCAGGGAGAGCAGCTCTGCTGAGAAGAGGGGTCGGAAGGGGACGTTGAGCGCCTACCTGTGCACAACCTCATTCTGCAGCTGAGGATGGCAAGTTGCAGAGAAGCTAACACATTGGCTAGGTGTCTGCGTCCTCGCAGGGAGCTTTAATCAAAATTCACGTTCTTGGGGCCGCCCGGTGGCGCAGCGGGTAAATTCTCACGTTTTGCTTCTCGGGGGCCCCCGGGGTTCACCAGTTGGGATCCCAGGTGCGGACATGGCACCGCTTGGTAAGGCCATGCTGTGGGAGGCGTCTCACATATAAAAGTAGAGAAAGATGGGCACCGATGTTAGCTCAGGGCCAGTCTTCCTCAGCAAAATGAGGAGGATTGGCAGCAGTTAGCTCAGCGCTAATCTTCCTCAAAAAAAAAAAAAAATCACTTTCTTTAACCCACCATGGGCTTTCTGCACCAGCACCTCCAGGGTAGGACCCCAAAATCTGTATCTGAACCAGCTGCCCAGGTGGTTTTTATGTAGCCAGTCCTTAGACAACACTAAGTGACCTGGTCAAAGTCACAGTGCTAATAAATGGCAGAGACATGACATCAGATGCTGCCCCTCCCCCACCTCCTCCAGGACACAGCCTCCCAGCCAGCAAGGACGCAGGGGCATGGGGACTGTGTGAAGCAGTGGACAGCACCAGCAGCCTCCAGCCTCAGCCCAGAGCAAAGGCCCGACCTGAAAACACTGATTTTGCACCGACACCTCACAAAGCTTCCTTTTCCTCCCTCTAGCTTCCGTCCCCATCTCCTGCAATCGCTGAGGCCAGGCCTGGGCAGAGGCTGGCAAGTTGTCACCCTCAACCCAAGTGGCGCCCTCTCTCTTCCCTCATTGCTCTCTCTGCACCCTCATTGTTCGAAGGGATAAACTTTCTGCTACAAGCATGTCCTCTAACTGTTTTCCCTCTTTCTGCCCTCTTCCAATTTCTGCCAGATTTATTTAGGAAATGTTTTCATTTACTGCCTTGGCCCTTTTGATGGAAACCACTTCTCCCAGAGCACCAAATAAAGTGCCGTTGTTGAATGAATAACTCTCTAGTTCAATCTTACAGCTTCGTTGTTTTATTGATTTACTAGGATAACGAGAAAAAAATTGCTATTGGACACTTGAAAGCAACTGGCATCTGGGGAGGTGGGTCCTGCGAGTGGGGAGACCCCTCTGCTCGGGGAGGCCTGGATGGAGAGAGAAGATCTCTGTCCAGTAGGGGAGGGAGAAGTGGGGGCCCTGGAGGCCCTCTGGGAGGTGGAGGGTGAGGAGGACAGACGGAAGAAGGAGAAGGGAGGTGGTGGATGCGAACGTTCCAAGATGGGACCCTTCCACGGACCCACCCACCCCGTCCCCAGCCTTCAGTGGTTTGGAACCAAATTCATCCAGTGCTTGGCATGAGTGGGGTTTTTGTGGAAATCAGTCAACAGGTCAAGGGTTTTGTTTGGGTAAATATGAAGTGAAGCAGATGTGCAGGAGATGGAGGCAGAAGGAACACGGGAGACATCAGAGCCCCTCTTACTTGTCCCTTATGAGCCCCCCCTCCCCCCTCCCCATAAAGAACAGAAGAATGGAGGAGGGCTTGGTACTCTCACAGGGCTCAAAGGGAAGGTAGTTCGCAGCCATTTCAACATGATTTTTTGGGTAGGAAGGCCCCCAGGTGCATCAGGGCCCCCCTAGTATTGCAGCAGGATTGTTCTCTCTGTTTTCATGGTGTTGCACCGGGAGTAGCGTCAACTTGTGGCTCAGGCTGGGAGCCTGACAACAGTTTATATGTTTTTCTGCGGAAAATGTAAACAAAGTTGCGAACGGCCAATATAAAACTCCATTAAAATACAATCTGTACCTGCACTTTAAAGGCAGTGTGTGCAAAGCAGGAAACGGTAACTAACATGACGAGGTCACCCGGGACAGAGCAGGCACCGGGTCAGTTTAGGGAACTGCCCAGAAGGAGAGCTCCCTGCTTCTCACGGGCAGCAGGGCTGTGCGGCGCCCCACGGCCCTCCTGGTTCCGGCCTGCTGTTTATAAGCAGCCTTCCCGTCTGTAAGCAGGAGGGGTCCTCAGACGGTGTCGGGGCTGCTTTGCACCTGTTTGGGGACACCCATCCCGGGGCACCCTGGGAACTCTGTAGGATGTGTCTTTGCCTCAATACAACAATTTCTCTTTTATCAACACATCTAGGCAACAACAGTTGATCTGTTTTGCCCCTCACTCTGAATCAACTGATAGAAACTGAAGCGGACTCAAACCACAGCCCCTCTGTCACCAATAGCTGCTACTCTCTCTCAGTGATGCCCAGCGACTCTTTAGACACCACAAAGCCCAAACTGAAGCAACTCAAAGGTCCTTTATTGTTTCAGTCCCTGATATTTTGGATTACTGCACTTTCAAAACCCCCAACTTCCTAATCTTCCCCTTCTGCTTTATCCTGGGAACACTGCCCCAATCATAGCCGGCTGCCCTTGAGTGCTAAGGGCCAGCGAACCACGATACATCATTACCCAGGCATTCAGCAAGTGCCTACTGGGCATCACACCTTGTCCCTGCTCTCCCTTGGGCCCAAGGGGACGGGAAGGAAGGAAGGAAGGGAAATGGTGTTTGTTAAACACTCACTGTAGAGCTGGTGCCGTGTCAGCCACATCCACACGGTCACCCCATTTATTCTTTACAACAACGCAAATGGTAGCTCTCGATAAGTTCATTGCATAGATGAAGAAAACCGAAGAACGGAGAGGTTAAACAACTTAACCAAATAAGAGGAGGGAAGAGCAGGAATTTCATCCCAGGTTTGTCTGACCCTCAAACCTGAGTCCTTTGCATGGAGTGTGTCCCGGAAAGATGCTGCACCAAAATGGAAAAAATGCACAGGGAGGCATCAAGCTCCTGGGTCAGCAGGCGGGTCCAGGCTGAGAGGCAAGGAGTGTGCTGCGATGGGTGCCGATGCTGGCTCACGGAGGACCAAGGGGAGGAGAGAAATGTCCTATGAATCTTGGCATTTGAGGAGTGGCAGGATGAGCGGATGCCGGGTCACAGAAGTGATATGGAGTTCTGCACCTGGGTCCATAGCAGCTCGCTCCAGGATGGTACCAGCTGGACGGCAGTGCAGGAGGAGGAGACCTGGGGCTGGGCCTGGCCGCAAATTCAGCAGGAGATGCTGAGAGCTCACGCAGCCTGCGGCCACAGTGTCAGCAGTGCTGAAGCGCATCTGGGGAAGTGCTCACACAGTACCCTCATGGAGGATGGAGAAAATGGATTGGACCGCAACACACACACAAGCATCTATTGAAAGCCCACAAGCAAAGTGACCTTCATGCATCTATGTCAACTTGGAGAGAGGTCTCTGGTGATATGTTACAGGGTTCTCTCTTTTATCATTGACTTAAATATTTAAGAGCCCACGTTTTTTAATTTGTGCTTTTATCCCCCCTTGAGGCATAAATGTTTTCCATGTTGCTACATAGTCAGTAAAATTATCATTTTAATGGTTGCATAGTTCAAATTCCCGGAGTGGACAGTCTTGTCTATCTAATGCCTCCAAGGAGAACCTGGAAATCTAAATTAAGAAAATAATTTTTGAAAACAAAGAAAATAATACATGAGGAGGTTTATGGCAAAATTATTTATAGTAGCAAACACCCTCCCACCCCGCAAAAACCCCAAAATGGAAACAATGTTAATGTCCTGCAATGAGAGGATGGTTTAGGAAATCAGAACTCAGTGCAATTATGCAGCCCTTAAATGATAATCACACAGACTATGGAGCAACGGGAAGAAGCATTTATTCCTAATGGGGAACAAAGCACAAAATAAAACTATCTCTGTATGTCCACAGTGATGCAAAATAAAGTGTGCCCAGGGGGAGAAGGTGGCGATAGAAAGTGACAACTTCTGTTAGGCTGGTTGGGTGCTAAGGGATTGCTTTGTAGAGAATGCATTTTAATGCTGACATACTATTTTAACAATAAATAAAAAGCAAATTAAAAAAGAAAGTACGCTCTGGAGACAATTTGCTAAGCAAACAAACAAACCTTTCTTCTTAGGGGGTTAGAGGCAGGAGCTTCTGCTCTACTTTCTAGGGAGTGAGGGTGGGGCCCCAGGCGGAGCCCAGACCCAGCGAGGGGCTAGTGGGATGCTCTTCTCCTGAAGACCTGGCAGGAAATGCTCCACGAGAATGGAAGTTCAGTGGAAGCTGGCCTACAGTTCTTTGTCTATACCTTTCCAGATACATGGATACATACTGCATACTGCATACATACTACATACATTTCCAGATGCATACTACAGAGTATGGAGCCAAAGGCTGGTAGCCAGTAAGTAGTGAGCTTTTTTCCTGATGATTCCACCAGGCTTTAAAAGCATTGTTGGCTCCCTTGTGCTGCCGTCCTACCCTCTTGGTTTGCATGACTGGGAAAGCGCAGTGGTGCCCCACATCCCTTTCTCCCCAGGGTCCCTGCTGCCTCTTTAAGGAGGATGGCACTTGAAGATAGAGGCGAGGCCACCTCAATTGCCCGGCCCTGTCGACAGCCCATCTTCTCCTGATGACTCCCCCTCTTCTAGGTGACCATCTGCCTAGGAGAGAGACCAGAAGCAGCCTACCAGGCAGGGCACTGCTGGAGCAGAGAAGGAACCACCCCTGATCCCGAGCTGTCCTGCCAGCTGTTCTCCCTGACTACCTTCCTGAAGGGGGTGCCGTTTGAGTCCTGGGGTCACTCATGGGATGAGGGACAAGGGAGAGGCTCTGAATCCACAGGGGCAGGAGGCAGGATGCGGTAGCTGCTTCCAGCCGTCTCAGAAAATAACCCATTTCTGATCTTTGCTTTTCCTGCTGCCTGAGAAGAGGTGTCTTGGTCACAGCATTTGCTTCAGTTCCCCTGGCTACGGGGCTGACCTGCTGGGAGCACTGCCCTCTGGCCTTTGGTCTCGGCAGAAAGAGGGAGGCAGGTGACTCCTCTCCCAGAGGCTGGCGGGGCCTCAGGACGCAGGGATTTCAGTGGATGAGAAGACACTGATCATCTCTCCTCCCAGTCTCTGCTTCAGCCTCCTGGGCAAGTGGGCCAGCCCATGCGAGCCTGACCCGCCTACGCCGCATTCTTGCCACTCGTGCTGGAGGCCACCAGGGGCAGGGAGCCTACTCTCTGCTGAATGAGCCTCATCTTGCTTCACGAGTGCTCTCTGTTTAGCAATGTCAGCCTGAAGGCCAACTGAAACCAACCCCAGTGTCACTTCTTCCACTCATCTTCCCCTTCTTCCGGCCACCAGCAAACATGTGAAGAGGATTATGTCCTCCCAAGTCTTTCTCCAGGTGGAACACCCCCATTTCTTAGCCACCTGCTTACCCCGGTGAACAGCCTGGGGGCTCTCCAGGGACCCTGCCCCTTTCCCTCTAAGCCCCTGGTGTGAGGTTGATGCTCACTTAGGATTCCCTGTGTGGTCCCACCACTCAGTGGGGCACAGCCACTCCCTTCCTCCAGATGCTGTTCCTCTGTGAGGGATGCCTGAAATCCCATTCACCTTCCCGCAGCATTTTAGCATTTTCACATCCATTCTCTCATCCCACCTTCATAATAACCCTCTGAGGAAGGCAGGGCTGCTATCATTAGGTCCGATTTCCAGGTAGGGAAAACTGAGGTCATACACAAACGGCAAATCGTAGTCCAGGACTTTCAATCACAAGCCTGACGAGCCTGGGAGACTTAAGGGGTTGTGTGCTGGGGGCCTCGTCCAGCGCCCAGAACACAGAAGGGGCCTGAGGCTCCACCAGGCGCTGAGGCCAGAGCTAAGAGGAGGGGAAGGTCCCTAGTGGGTCCCTCTGTGGTTGGGCCTGGGCTGGGCCGGCCTGTCTTTCTGCGCTTGGATGAATGTGTCCCCACATCCCAGCTGTGTCGAGCGGGGGCAGTTCACAGTTCCAGACAGGCGACACGGCGCCTCCCCGACGCTGGCTGCTCAGGCCACTGGGAAGCCCTTCAAAGCTGCGGGGTGTCTTGTCCCTGTGGAGGTAGCGGCAGGCCCGGGGCCTACGGAGGGTGGAAAATCCTGGGAACAGAGCCCTGGCCAGCCTGGCCAGCACCTCGTTAGGAGGCCCAAAGCAGGGCGGGGGCGCCGCAGGAACAATGTTGTTTATTTTTCTATTTTTAAACAAGTCTGAGGTCTCTGGGGGCACAAATGGAGTTATCAGAAAAGACGAGTGGAATAAAGCCTCCGGCCAACAGGCTGAGAAGGGCCTTTGGGACCAGGACTCTTGAAAAGCTGAGATGGGGTTTGTTTATCTTGTACTCTGAGAGTGCGGGACTGTGACAGGGTGCTGGACAAGCATGTCCTTGAGCCCTCTGCAGCCTGTTCCCTTGGGGCCGCTGGGGAATCTGGGTGTGAACAATACTTTTAAGATGATTCCGTCGGTGTCATCTGCAGCGGGAGGCAGGAGCCCCCACCTCTGGAAGGATAACTGATCCACTTCTCACCTCAGACATATGAGCTGTTTTCCCAGCAGGCACAGCCCAGCAGAGCCAGGGCACACACGGCGCCCTGTCCCAGCCCTGTCACTGGCTGGCTCTGCCACTGGGCAGTCCCTCTACCTCCTGGGGCCCATATTTCCTCAGCCGGCACTGGGGCTGGTCCTTCCTGCCTTGATTCCCAGGTCCACGTCACAGGGAGAAGCAAGGAGATGCAGTGTGCCCATGGGGAGGGCTGGGGACACGTAAATCCTGCTGTGGCCCTGAAAAGGGGACTTGTCATCTCCATCTTAAAAGTAAGGAAGCCGAGGCTCCAAGGAGTTGAGTGACTTGTCCTGAAGTGTTCAGATGCAGGCCCACCTGGTTCCAGAGCCCGGTCGCCTTCCACAGTGCCAAAGCACCTCTAAAGCACTCCAAGCAAGGGTGATGCATTCTGCTCTTGGGAGCTTCAAGAGAACGCATCCATCATGGACAGAGCCAGTGAAAGGCCTGGGTGGGTTTGGCTGGAGGAGTGCTACCTCCCAGAAATGAGAAGTGTGTTAAGAAGCAAGGACAGCTGGGCATGTGATCAATGGTCCTGCTGTGATTCTGGTTTGAACTGGAGACAATAACAGTAGCTGCTTCCCAGGGTGGATGAGAGGGTCCGATAAGATCCGACGTGTGAGGCAGCAGAGGAACGCTCAGGCTCTGCCTGAAGGAAAACAAACCCTCTTCAGTTCTGCCACTGGACAGCAATGGGGAGCACGGGTTGAGTGAATAGCACCCAGGCAAGCAGTGTGGGGAATGCTACAGGTCGCCCCCTTCTGGGAGCACCACAAACAGGCAGCGGCTGCAGGGCACAGATCTCCCACCAGGATGCCCTGGGGTTGGGGCTGCCCTTGGCCATCCCTCAGGCTCGCTATACCCCATCACTCCAACTTAGAGCCCCAGGTCATCGTGCCTGGCCCTGGGGTCCAGACAGCAAGTTGAAGCCAAGAAGATGGAAGGAATTGGCCCAAAGCCAGTCAGCTGGCAGAGGGAAAAGCTACCACTAGAACACAGAGTCTTCCCCACCTTCTAGTCTCTCCTAATTACCTGTGTGGGAGGCATTGTCACACCCATTTGGAAGATGAGGGAACTGAGGCCCTGAGAAGAGCAGTGACGTGCCCGAGGCTGCTGGTGTCAGTGGAGGCCAGACCCCACCTCTCTGCTGCTGACGGCTCAGCGCAGAGCAAAGACTGCGTCCTACATCATGGAGCTTTTTCTGAAACCAACCACTTCTTAATTCTTTGGCTGAATGTCTAAATAAGGATTTTTGCCAATTCTGAACCCTGCTAACTGATGAAGTTGTCAGAAAAAGATCTAATGATGCTTGAAAATGCAGGGAGGAAGCCAGCTGCCAAATTGCCCTCCCAGCTCTGACTCTGCGTCAGGGAGTCAGGACCCTCCCCTTGGGGGAGGGGGAGCGAGCGCTGGAGGCTGAGTGGCTGCCTCTCGTCAGCTGTGTGACTGTGGACCAGTTGCTTACCCTCTTTGATCCTCTGCTTCCCAGCTGAAAGTGAGGATAATAGCTCCCTCCCTGCGGTTACTTTGAGGATTAAATGAGATGATGTGTGCGCGACATCCCAGCACAGCGCCCAGCATAGCACGGATTTCCGGGCAGGCTGGGAGGGTGGGACGGGGTGGCCAGCTGGCCTGAACTCTGCTGAACAGACTGCAGTGGCCACGCCTGCAGCCCTGGGTGAGTGAGAGCTGAGGTCTCTCGCTCCACTTGGGGAGGCGCTGGGTCTCTGATCAACCCCCAGTATTTATCTTGGGAGGCGGTGCTCCGAGAGCCAGCTTACTTCTCTCCTGTGAGATGAAAGGCTCAGAGTGACCGCAGGGCCTATGAGGTGGGGCCTCGGGGTGGGAGCTTGGGAGGCTGGGCTGGGGCGCTCACTGGGCAGGCCTGCCCCTTTGTTCTCTCTCTTCTTTTTCACTGGAACATTTGTTCCACTCAGAGTCCGGGTACTAGGGGAGGGGCCTGGCCTGGGGACTTGGGAAGCAGACAATTCCCAGGCCTGCCATAGGAGTCTGGGAGGCTGGGCTCTGGGAAGGGCCATGCCAAAACGAGCGGGGCCTGAGTACAGGCCTCCCAAATCCACGAGCCGCTCATGTGTGGTTTGCTGCCCAAAGGCGGGCATTTGAGGGGGTCCCAGCCAGAGATGGGAAAAGCCATTCCCGCCTCAGTCACCAACTGTCCAGGCCACCAGCTCCTTCCTATCCTCCTTTCTCCTCCCGCCACACACATGTACACACACACGCATGTGTCACCTGCTTGGTGACCTTGATTTCATCTTCCTCCAGAAGATGGAGAAGTATGGCAAGGAAGGAATAGAAGTATTTCTGCAATTGTGTGGCTTTGGGTAGAGCTTTTAACTTCTCAGAGACTCAATTTCCTCATCTGTAGGATAGGGAGATACCACCATGCTTTACAGACCTGCCGTGAGAATCGGATGAAGCCCAGCATGAAAAGAGCTTGTAGCCATGAAGCACGTGACCAGTGGCAGCGGATATTTGGAGCTGGAAAGCAGAATTGCTACAACCATCCAATCTTTCTTTTTTTAGCAAGCCACGGAGAATATCTGAGGGTGAGGGAGGGGCTCAGGGCAGTGGCCTAAATACAGCATGAGGATTACCACTCTCCAGCTGTCCTGGCCGGGGCTGTGGGTGATCAAAGACGCCCCCCTCCCGGGCTGCTGCCTCCCCTACATGCTCACGCCCCTGCTCTCTGGTAATATGGGTGCTCTGAGGACTGCCCTGAGCTCACGGAGACAAGAGGTGAGTGTCAGGAGCAGGCAGGCCAGCTCCCCATCAGGGATCTAGCCTCAAATGGCGTTTCCTAAGGATGTGGTGGGAGTTCAGGTCGTGCAGCAGATCTGAGGCTGGAGCGGGAGGCCTGGGTTCCCACCCTGACTCAGCCTCTGCCCAGTGCTGCGGCCTTGTATGGGTCTTGTCCTGTCTGTGGGTCTGGGTTTCTTCATCTGTAAAGGCCTCCCCACCCTTGCGGGGTGCGGTGAGGTGGTGGCCACGAAAAGGCTCTGACAAAGCTGATCAAACACCACACAAGGCAGATTCCCGAGTCTAGCAGCGGCTTGCCCTCCCATCCGGACCTCAGTGGTACCAGCAGATTCAAACCTCTCCAAGTGTGCCGTCTCCCACAGAAAAGGGGCTCAGGGACCCGACGGCTGCTGGGACCCCTTCCAGCCTAGGATTCTGCCAGACGACGCAGGACAGTCATTTATAAGAGCAGTGTTTTCCTTGGATGGACTGCCTACCCTTTGATCCCTGCTCCCTCCGCTGTCAGTGTGGATAATAACTCAGCCGGCTGCGGCCAAGGGAGAGCTGATGTCCAGGTGCCTGAGCACCAAGCCCCGGCCCTGGCCCAGCCATAGGACGGCATCCAGGGAGGTCTTTCTGGGGCCCTGGGGGAGGGATGCTGTGCCTAGACTTGCCTGGCTGCTCCAGAGGCCACTCAGCATCCTAAGAAGTGGGGAGGGATGCCGACAGAGCATGACCAAGGTGTTTCTGGTTGGGTCTCTCTAGGAGGGCCCGTGCCCAGGGTACCCTGGGTGCATCTGTCTGGGCCCAGCATTTGGCACTGGGGTCAGAATCTGAGCTCTGCCAAGCC
The DNA here is from genome assembly GCF_021613505.1 of Equus quagga. Taxonomy (NCBI): domain Eukaryota; kingdom Metazoa; phylum Chordata; class Mammalia; order Perissodactyla; family Equidae; genus Equus; species Equus quagga. Next base: position 117,609,501 of record NC_060271.1, on the reverse strand, counting down.
CCCATGGCTTGTGGTTTTTTCTCTTTACTCTTTACCCAGAATTTCATGAGAAAAGGCCTTGTGAGTCCACAAGCCCTCTCAGTGCACAACACACAGTAAATACATCATAGCTACTTATGGGGTGAAGGGACAAGAACCAGGTGTAAGAACGCCTATCCATCAGACTCCAGAAAATGTCTCTTACCCATGGGAATTTCCCTCTGATAATCAACAGGACAAGGAGTGACAGTTCCCAGAGGTCCTTGGGGAGGGGGGCAGCTCCCAGAGCAGCCTGGCTGGGCTGTGGGGTGGTGTGGGGACGGGAAGCGAGAGAGGACAGCATGGGAGCTCTGAAGACAACAGCCGGGTGGAGCATTCGGGAGGCTGGGAGCAGAGAGAGCCAGAGAAGAGTTTGGGGGCAGCTGCTGTCTGTGTGGAAGGTTCTGAGACAGCAACAATGAGGAGAGGGTATTTTTGAAATGCTCTATTGAACACTAGGAATGCAGGTGTTATTCTTGGGTAAAGATGACACGTTGAACACTCGCCTCTATTTTCGCTCCCTTCTGACTCGCACAGAAACTAAAGGAAGTCTTTAGAGGCATGACCCATAACAACAGAGAGAACACGGGAGGACAGCAGCAGTCACACAGTGACCTATGTGGGAAGCAGAGGAACGAGTGGTAACTGACCCACCAGACACGAGAGAGCAGGACCCTGAGCCCATGGGGGGTAAAGTTGGTTATCAACCTGTTCTACCCCCCCGGAATCCTCTAAAGGCTCTGGAACTGGGGCACTGGTCACACTGGAAACGAAGGTCGGCTAAAAGCCGGATTGATTGACAGTGTTGAAAAGCAGTTGGAATTCTAGGCCTCCCCCTCCACTCGACGCTGTGGGGTGACTGCCCCTCCCTGGTCCCTGCAGACGACTGGAGGATTGTTCTCTGGGAAGAGACCACAGAGACTTTCTGCACTGGGGACGTCAGCCGCGTTGAGAACTGCAGATTAAATAAATTCTTGCGCACTGAAGCCTGGGACTCCACCAGCCCTCTTTCCTGACTTCGCTCCAGGACACTGGCAGCCAGAATTTTACTCTCATCTTCTCTAGAGCATCCTCAAGAAACAGCCCCTTCAGCTCACCCTCCAGGGGAGCTCCCAGTCGATAAACTCCACCCAGGGACTCCAGCTTTGACACAGCATTTATTTTTTTTTTTTTTTTAAGCTTGGCACCTGAGCTAACACATGTTGCCAATCTTTTTTTTCTTCTTCTCTCCAAAGTCCCCCAGTACATAGTTGTATATTGTAGTTGTGAGTGCCTCTGGTTGTGCTATGTGGGACGCCGCCCCAGCATGGCCTGATGTTCACGTCCAGGACCAAACCAGTGAAACTCTGGGCCGCTGAGACGGAGCCCGTGGACTTAACCGCTCAGCCATGGAACCAGCCCCTCCCCACTCTTAATTATAAGCAGACGACTACCAGATACCCAAGGAAGGCCTCTGACACAAACACAGAGACCCAAACAAACTAGTGGGAAAAAGCACCTTGGTGAAAAGATCGGGGGGGAACATTGCATCCAGGAAAAAGAGGATGCTATTTTAAAAAGAAATAACAGAGAACAAAAATGAGCTCTTGAAAATTAGAAGCATGACAGAAGTGGAAAACTAAATTAGGGATGAAGATAAAGTTGAGAAAAGTCCCCACAAAGAAGAGCAAAGAGATGAAGAGGAAAAAAAGGAGAGAAGGGGAGAAAAGTGATGGGCCGATTCATGACTAGATATTAGTGCTCCAGGAGGAAACACAGAAAACAGAAGGGAGAAAATGATCAAAGAAAATAATTAGTGGAAATATCCTAGAATTGAGGGACAGTTTCCAGGCTGAATGGGTCCTCTGTGTGCCCCATACATGAAGAAAAAGACCCAAACCAACTCACATCGTTTTTTTCCAGAAAGAAAAAAAACAAGTTACAAAAAGAGATCAGGAAACAGAAAGACTTTAGACTTCTCAGTAACAACAGTGAAAGCTGAAATGCAGTAGAGTGATGCTTTTGAAATTCTGAAGAAAAATAACATCCAACCTATGATTCAATTCCATCTAAACTCTCAGTCCAATGTGAAGGGAGAATAAAGACGTTTTCAGATATGTAATGTGTCAAAACATTTACCTCCATGCACCTTTTATCAAGAAGCTACTAAAGGATGCACTCCACAAAAACAAGGGAGTAAACAGAGAGGGAGGAAGACAGGAAATGAGGGATCCAAGGGGAAGAGGAAAAGAATCTTGATGATTGTGAAAGAAGATCCCAGAATGACAACATGTACCAGGCTCACAGGGCAACCCAGCCCTGATTAGAGCGACTCAGAAGGCTCCAAGAGAAATTCTGCCAAGAAAATGGACTGTATAGAAAATGTCTCACTTCTGAATTCCTTGGAGGAGATTTAGATGATTGGCAGAGGTTTGGTGTCAACTTAATGATAACTATGTAGAAAACTAAGCAAAAACGATGATTACATCTGGGAAAGACAACCACCACAACGAAATGTGCAGAAAGGGAAAAGTAACCATAGTCTATTGCACAGCTCAGCTCTGAATGGCATATGCAGTCATGATAATGGAAACCCTGAATATTGGTCTAACCAAAATCATGATATGACTGTATTGGAAGGGCAGAGGAATGGCGAGTGATGTGCAGGATGGGCCTAGGGGAGGAAAAGAATTAAACCTCTTCTCTAGGGGGAAGTGAAAGGCTGCGATATCTAGAAGGAGCCATACAAGGGTGCTCTTTAGAGATCTGGAGGCAAATACCAAGAATCAGCTAAGAGCTGAAAATGGTTGCCTTTAGAGAAGGGAAATGGGGGTGACCCTCCTAGGGCAACTTGACTCTGGGCTTGCATGAATAATTTTGATTTAAAAACTAAAAAAAAAATTAAAAAAATACAACTCCCATCTCTGCCCCTCCTATTCTGGTGATTTTTCGAGTGACTGAAAAAAATATCAGGACTTTTCATGGCTAAAAGCCTTGGGAGTAAGTTCTTTTCGAGCTATCCTGAGCAGATAGGCCCAGCCTATAAGCAGGTATCAGAGAGGCTCAGAAAAAATGGGGATAAATGGAAATGGAGATGGAGCTGATACCCCAGGGGCCACACCTGGACTGTCTCCTGACGCCTCAGGCCATTTCCTAACCTCTCTGTGCTTTACAGAGTTGATGCTGCGATCAGCGTAGTAGGGGCCAGGCTGTGCACAGAGCACCTGCCTGCAGGAACCCCAGAGGCGGAGGTGGGAAGAGGCCAGAAGAGGGCCGTGGCCCCTTCAGTGCAGCAAGTCCATCATAGCAGCTCTGAAACCCCAAGCTCTTCCCTCGAGCCCTACTGTCCAGTCATCTTGGCCCCGGAAGCTAGAAGCCCGGGTCACACCACGCCACTACTCATCCGTGTTTACAGAAAGCAAGATTATTATTTACAAGAACAGAAACATTGAGCTAATTCACTTTTAAATACACCGAAGAGAGCAGCAGACAAAAAAACAAACTCAGAAACTTCTGAGTGGAAAAGGGCCATCATGTCCCGGCCTGGCAGGGCATTCTCGTCATCAGGCCTTTCCCGCCACCCTCTGCTGCCCAGGCCACTCTGGCCTTGCTCTCTGCTGACGAGCAGACCCTTCCCGATATTAACTAAACTACTTTTTCCCCGAGCGAATCCAGGTTAAGAAAACAGAACTTTCTTCCCAGACCACTCAAGCCCCTGAGCCAAGTTGTAGCAGTACCCAGAGCTCCCTGGGGCCCAGTTCTCAAAGCGTTTGCAGAGATGTGTTCTGGGCAGTGTGAGTCACGCAGCTCCCGTCCTTAGGGCCGCAGAGGACACAGGGACACTTGGGTCCCCGCTTCCCAGCAAGCCTCTCCTTGCTCATTGTGGGAAGGAAGCTTTCTGCTTCGCCCAGGGTAGGAAGTACCCAGAGGAGGACTTCGGTCCCAGATCTGAATCCCCACAAGCCAGTCTGAGGACCAGGGATGGTCAATGACAAAGTTCTTGACAACCAGCGACAAAGGGAGAAAAATAAGGACAAATAGGGGTGTGTCTGGAGAGAACTGTTCTTGTTTCTGGGATGAGATCCTTCTCACATTTTTGTTCCAAATGACTATGTTAAACAAATGAAATGGTGATTGCGGATGACATTTTTTAATGTCTTTACTTGGCAAAATTGGGAAGTTGGCATCTCTAGCTAGTTCCTCCTCAACAAAAAAATTTTTTTGAAATTTTATCGGGCTATGAAAGTCCAAAGTCCGGGACGTGCTGTGGTCGTTTATACAAAAGAGAACAAGACCAGGCCCCAGGGCCAGAACCACGGACTCGGAGGGCGAGGAGGGCACCGACGTGTCCCGTCTCCCTTTGATACCTACGTATGTGTTAGAATATCCTGGCAAATGCTTGGCCAGCCCCCGCTTGGTGCCCTTCAGTGACCGGGAGATCATTCCCGCTGCTCTGATGATTAGAGAGTGCTTCCTTGTATGGTCTAGAAAACTGCGTCCTTGAACCTGGGCCTGTGCGTGGGAACACCTAGAGCCTGCCCTTTCCTCTTTTAAAAACAACCTTTCACCTGCAGAAAAACAGGCTCCAGGCTGCACCCCTCCCACCCAGTCTTCTTTGGTTGGGGTCTATTTGCTCTACCCCCACCCCCGTCCCCAATCATTCCTCTTGTGCAGTGACTTGCCTAAGATCACACGGCTAGCAAGTGAGTTCAAACCCAGCTCATCCGCTCCTGGCCCAGAGCCCCACCCCTAGTTCTCCAGAAGTGGCCAGAGCTCAGCATCCTCAATTCATGCGATGGTTCTGGCTGTTCAGAACCAGTTGGAAAAGCAACAGAGAATCCCAAATGAAAAAAAAAGTACAAAAAAGTAAATGTGATCCCAATAAACACATACTTCTGCGCAGAAAAAAGTCTGGAAGGAAATAAGGCAAAATGGTCATGGCGGTCATCCCTTGAGGTGGGCTGTGGATGTTTTTACCATATTTTTGCTTTTCTGTGTTTTCCAGTTTTTCTACAATGAACTGGTTTTTCTTTGTATGATAGAATAAAGTAATGACCATTTAGAAGGATGAAATAAGAAAGTCCCAAGACTCCATCTCAGTTCCCACCACTGTCAAGAGAACCAGCTCTGGGGGGTCCTGTGCTCCAGAGGTGGCCCCAGACCCCAGCCCTGCCTGTGTGGGGAAGAGCCGCCCCTCACACTGCTCCTCCAGGCCCTGTGCTTTTTTTTTTTTTTTTTTTTTCCTGAGGAAGGTTCGCCCTGAGCTCACATCCTTCCTCTGTTTTTTAGTATGTGGGCCACTGCCACAGCATGGCCACTAACAAAGTGGTGTAGGTCCGTGCCTGGGAACCAAACCCGGGCCACTGAAGCTGAACTCAACCACTAGGCCATGGGGGCTGGCCTGAGTCCCTGCTCTTTTAAAGCAGCCTGACATTCTCTACATCTGCTACCTGCCTCAGCTGCCAAATGGTGAGCCCACAGCCACACAGACCCCAGACCCTCCAGAGTTGCTGCCCGATGTGCTCCTGTCCAGCCCCATCTGCCCCTCCTCTGTTCTTCTCAGGCCTTGCTGTCCCCTAGCCCCCACCCTACCTGGCTTCCCACCCCTGAGATGGAAGAGAGGAGTGGGTGGGGAGCATAGTGGAGGGTGTGGAGGAGGACGCCTCATCCCCGCAGGTCTGTTACACAGCATAGGCTGTATATACTGTTTTACAGACAAGACACTAATGCTTAGAGGGGAGATGTGTCATTGGTGTGGTGTGATGGAGCTGGGCCCAGATCCTGTCCTCTGATCCCGTCCGGTGCTTGCTCCTCTGGGCTCAGAATAGAGCCCCCAGGCCTGACTAGGGTGTGCTTGCTCCCCCCGGAGTGCTGGGGCCATGAGTCAGCGGTCACCCTCCATGCCAGCCCTCCAGGGTAGGTCTTTGCCAGGTGTTCCCCTTGTGCCCTCAGGGCGCCTTACAGACCCAGACACACGGTCAGTGCTGAGCCAAGCCCTGATTAGAAGTGGAGGGCCCGGCCTGGGGCTCAGAGTCCTGCCTGATGGTCCAGGCTCTGCTGTCCTTGTGGCCCTGGGCAAGTTGCTTCCCTCTGGAGCCTTGGGTTTCCGATGGGTAAAACAGGCAGAGCATGTTTGACAGTGATTCGACTGGGGGGTCTGTAAGGTTCTTTCCAGGCTGAACAATCAGACATTCTGGGACTGACTAGTGACACCAACCCCCCCTGGGGAGGGGAGGGCAGAAGCTTCCCATTGGGGCTCGCCTCTCTGGGCTCGCCCCCACCCCGGGTCCCAGCCGCCACATGGATGAGTGTTGAGCATCCAAGTGTGGGCGCACGTGTGCATGTGGGAGGTGTGGATGTGGAGACATGCCTGTGTGGGTGTGGGGTGTGAAGGGGTGTGTGGGTGAGTAGGGGTATCAGAAGGACAGGTTCCCCGTTTCGTATCTTGCACAGGCACATTCTCCAATTATTTCAGCTTTCGGGGGATTCTGCTCCTTTCCTCTCCAAGACCCCGGCTCCCAGCTCCACATCACACCCCCTCCACACCTCTTCTCCTGCCTTTGTCCTCTCTGGTCCTGCCTCTCTCCTCAAGCCCCAGCTCTGTGTTCTTTCCCTGTCTCTGCCCCAGAACAGGGCCTGTCAATTCAGAGCGGCCGCGCAGCCTTCGCTGAATGTGTGCCCCCTCCACCCATGTGGTCTCTCCCTCAGGACCGCCCCCCCCCCCCGCCCCGTCCCCGGCCCTCTTCCAGGAGGTGCCCAGCGCTCTCAGAGCCCATCTTGTTTCAGACAGAAATGAAGATGGGCTCTCGTTGCACAATGACAAATGCAAACCATTATTCTGTTGAGACCCAAATGAAAAATCGGGAAGCCTAACACCGTCAGGATTTGTTACCCTGACATCGCCTCTCTATGCACTGCACAAATTTTAACTGAAGTCTCAGGAGGGATTGGGGAGCCCTTTTATTATACACCTCTGGGCTCTTCCAGGGGCCCTGGGAGAAGGGCAGGGCCTTCTCACGACAGGGACAAAGGCTCAAGGATGGTCCCTACAAGATTGGAAGTGGAGGGTGCTGACAGCTCATGCAAGCTCAGCCTGTTGGAGTGTAAGGAAGCTTAGGGAGCACATGGAAAGTCCTAGCCACTTCACCCATTTCACAGGTGAGGAAACAGACCAGCACACTCAGCCCCTCAGCTGATCCTAGTGACACCACGCCCATCCTGGACTCACCCTCAGGGCCGGCAGGGAGCTGACTTGGTCCATGGTTAGCGTCGCCTCCTTGTAGTATTTCCCAGGGGGACAGAGCTTCAGGAAGGTGTCGTGGATGCTGAGAAGAGAGGCATGATGAGCTGAGGAGTGGACACCAGCAAGCCCCCTCCCCGGCGGGGCTCTCTTGGGAGGAAGGGGAAGTTGGATTGATTGACACAGAAAAGGCAGTTATAAGTCATTCCTCCCTTCTAGAAACATCCCTGAGGCTCCAGTGTGCCCAGTATACCATGGGGAATGCAAAGAGGAGCTGGGCATGAGGAAAGGTAGATGAATGGGCTCTGTAGCCTGGAACATACTCTCCAAGTGTTAGTCATAAGACACCAGAGCTGGAAGGGACTTCTGTCGTCACTCAGTCTAGTCCCTCATTTACAGATGGAAAAACCAGGAGGGCCTTGGGGAAGCCAGTGTGCTACCCAGGCCATCTGCCCAGCCCCACCTGCAGCCCAGAGAAAAGAAGTCATGTAGTCAGTGTGGCCAAGTCAGGATTAAAACCCAGCTGCCAGCAGCCAGCAAACCACACAGCCACCCTAGACCCAGCAAGCTGGTTCCACAGACTGTGGGACTGAGCAATCATCCCAATGGATCTTATAGTGGATGTCTCTGTCTGTGGGCCCCCACACTGGTCCAGGGAATTTTACTTGTGAGTGGCAGGCAGAAGGTAAAATGGCTGTGTGACCACCGAGAGGAAGAGGGCAGGAGTAAACTCTGCCCAGGCCAAGAGAGGACCAGCCCCCATCCTCCACCCCTCCCACCCCATATTCACGGAGGACAGACTCCATCAGCCTTTTAAGGGGCCCTGAACTGTCACCAGAGACTTTACTCTGACAAGTTTGGGAGGGAGCTGAAAAGCGGGGTGTGGAATGAGTGGGGGGAGACATGTTCCAGGAAAGAATGGGGGTGGGGGCGGAGGGCACTGAAAGACAGCAAGGAGGAAAAGAAAGCCATCCTTGCTGGAGCGTCCAGTGGCCTACAAGGGGAGGGGGCAGCAGGAGCAGTCTGCCCCAGCCAAAAGGAGTATTTTATCACTGTCATTATTAGAATTGCTGGTATGAGGTGATAACAAAAAGCAGACTGACTTTCAGTAAATTTTATTAATTTCTAAGAATTCTCTGAGGCCACGCACCCATATGGCCGGCGCCCGGGGGGACCACTCCTGCTGTCCCCAACCATGGTTCTCCCGCTGCACGCTGCCAACTCTCACGGACATTTGTCGTGTAACCTGCTTGACAATCTTGCAAGGAAGGGACCATTATCTCTATTTTACAGAAGAGGAAACTGAGGCTCAAGGAGGTAAAATAACTTGCCTAAGGTCACACAATGGTGTGAAAGCCGGAACTGTGGACACCTGAGCTCTGTCCCCAGGGGCCCAGAAGGAAAGATCAGTAGGACTGCTGAGGGAAAGAGGAGGAGCCCTACTGCTCTTGCCAGCCTCTCCCCTTGTTCACCAAGCTCTGTGTGCTGGGTGCACTCAAGCGCATTATCTCATTGAATCTTCCCAACAACATGTAGGAGAGGTATAGGGGTGATCATTTCTGTAGATGGGTAAACTGAGGCTCAGAGAGTTTAAGAGGTGTGCCCAAGGTCACATAGCTTGGAAGAGATAAAGTGGGGTCAGAACCCTAAACCAGGTTCTTTGGACTGGGCTGCCCACCCCCAGAGGTCCACCCCACCCAGGTGAGAGATTCTCAGCTCCCTGGAGTGCCTTCTGGGGAGGGGGTGCCACAGGAGGGCCCTGCCCGGACTTTATGCCTTCCCAGGCCACCGAATGGGTGGGCTGCCCACAGATGAATCGTGGCTGCATCTCAGCTGCCACAAAATGTTCTCTCTTCCTCCAAATATGGATCAGCCGGCTCTAAATGGAACTCTGAATTAATCACTAATGGACTCAAAAGTCAAAGCCATTTGAAAAACTCACACGTTCAGCCTGCCAGAAACCAAGCGGCCAAGCTGTGGCTCCCTTCCACACTTAGCCCAGACGAGGGGAGGGGCTGTCTGGGGGCCCAGAGGCCCTGAAATGGGGGAGGAGACCAGCTTCGCTGCTCACACTCTGTGAGAACTTGGACCTCCTGTGTCCCCTCTCCTGCCTCAGTTTCCCCTCTGTAAAATGAGTCTCAGAGATCCCCCTGGCTCCCTCTAGTTCGGGCATTCTAAGGCTATTTCTGTACCTCTCTCTGGCATCCCGTCCACCCCCTTGCCTCTGAGGCCCTCTAATTTAGCAGTTTTCAACTGGGTCCCACACTAGAATCATGTGGGAAGCTTGTAAAAGGATCCATGCCCGCCCCTGGAGGTTCTCATTCAAGGCCAAGTGGGGCCCAGACACCCAAAGGTTCTGCAGGCTTCCGGGTTTGTATTGTACAGGCAGGACTGAGAATGCAGCTCCCGCACGAGCCTTGATTTCCATTCTGCTCATCCCAGCCGGGGCTCGGACACCTGGGCTACACCCCCTCCCATGGAGTCAAGAGTCCTTTGCCCTATGGTATGGCCTGCAGGTATTTTATAAACGGCCCTATCTTTAGCCTGAAAATGTAGCTTTTAGTCCCATGATCTGCTACTTCCAAGCTGTGTGACCTTAGACAAATCACTTTATTTCTCTGAGCCACTTTCCTCCTTTGCAGAAAGGAGATGATAATACCATGAACATAACAGCTCCACATACTCAGCACTGACCCCCGCACCAGGCACTGCCCTAACTCCTGACACAGGTTTGATCATCTAATTGTCCTAATAGTAACCACATGAGGTTAGGTTCTATTACTCTCATATCACGCTTTCTCTAAGTCTGGAAACTGAGGCTCAGTGAGGGTAGGAAACTCACCCACGGTCACACAGCTAGTAATTGGCAGAGCTGAGCCTCGAACCCAGGCCTTTGGCTTCCAGGAAGCAAGCCTGTGACCACTCTGCCTACTGCCTTTCCAGTGCTCCAGGAGAACCAGGAGCTAATGGCCAGGACAGGGTGTGGAGACTGGAAGGTGTGGGGACCTCAGGGGTGCTAAAAGGAGAGTGGCCTCATGGCCATGTTAGCCTGTGCAGAGGTTAGGAGCAAAGCTTCAGGCTCCCAGACCCATACTTAGCCCAAGATCGAATCAGGAGCCATCCCTGAGTGAGACAGCATCGTCCAAATTGCATAGACTGAGTCAGGCTGACCCAGACTCAACCGTGGAGGTGTAAAGGAAGCCATATGTGCCCTCTTTGGGTCAGACCCCAGATGCAGAATCTGCAGCCACAGCTGAAGACAAGGGCCCAGAAGGGCCCGTGCGCTGAACCCAAAGAGACATCTGGAAGGTGAGGACTTCCAGGGCAGCAGTTCCACCAGAAGATGGAGAGGGCTGACCTGGAGCTGAGGCCAAAGGGACCCTGCTCATTCAGAGACCAAGAAGATATGAAAATTCTCACAGGCGAGAAATTTAGGGTGGATAGACCCCTTCTTGGAGAGTCAAGCCAAGGCAGCCCTGGACTTGGAAGGGGCCAGCTCTAAGACCAGAGTATGTCACATGTGGTCTGCCCCTCCCAGCATGTGTCATCTGAGATCTGGTGGCCAGGCCTTTATGTCCTATGCAGGCCTTTACGTCAGAGACAAGAAGGTAGGAAAGTATTAAACTAGGGCAGAGCAGCCCTTCTCCACAGGGTAGTCCTGCCTGTCGGTCTCATGGATACTTTTTTTCAACTGGATGAATCCATCCAACTGCACTGTCCTCCAGGCCACGTTTCTTTGTCACATTCATGGGAAAATCACAACACGTTGGCAAAGGCAACACAGGAAAATTGTCACAAAGTGACAAGTTGGGCATAGTCTGGCCCAACTTGGCTGTGGCAGCCCATGATGGCTGCTTTGTCCTCTGAGCATCACGTGCCATCTGCTCCCTGAGCCACCGCAAGGACTGCTTGGTGTCCCTAATAAAGCTGTCCCTTCACTTTTCAGACAATTCACCCACACTCACCCTAATGTAGTCAGTCCCAGGTCCCCTCCAAGAAGCTAACCTATGGTCGGCTTGTCTGTGTGTGTGTGTGTGTGAGTGTGTGTGTGCACCCTCCCAGAGATATTCTCTGCGTACATATGTATGTATGTTTAACCCTTTATTTTACAAAAACAGTAGCATCCTGTATATACCAGTCTAATTTACCAAAGTAATACAGTTAAGTAGGCTAAAAGCACAAATAGTACTATAATACTTACAACTAACATTACTAATATCCAGTATTCCGCACACCTCTCTACCCCTGCTCTCCAGAGGCAGCATTTAAAAAATATTTTGCTGCTTCTCTTGGTTATTGCTTCATATTTACTTGTATTTCTAAATGCTGTGCTGACACTGACATTTGTTGATATTTTTTCATTGTAGACAGTATCTTGTGACCTCTTACTATAAAAAAAAAGAGAATTTACCTCTCTATATACTTCTCCATACTCCAACCTAATATAAAAAGATTTGCCTGAATCAATATTTGGTGTTTAAATCATTATTATTATAAGCACGTTATTTTATATTTATACATATTATTGTATATTTTATCTGTATTATTCAACCACTGCTCACAGCTGAGTTCCCTAATACAGCATGATAACATTTTCTTTCTTTCAAGGTTTTTGTTTTTCCCAGAGTTCATAATCACTTATGTTTTTCTTTTGTTCAGGTTTCAGTGTCTCTCTCATTATTTCATCTCCAAACTTTCTGCAGAACTTTAAAATTCTCAGTATGGTATATACATCACATCATCTATAGGTTCATTTTGTTTTCTTGGAGGCCTCTCTCTTTGAATCCCTGAATCCTAATTCTGATCTGGACTAAGTGCTTTTCAGGCACAGTTGTCATCCTTGGGCTTCCCTTCACTATCATTTTTGATATTCATTTTGCCTTTCTCTATGCTGACTTCCTTTGTTTCCTGGATCCTAAGTTTTCTTTTTTCCTCATTTACTTACTAGTTTTAATGGAGCACGTCCTCCAAAAGCTTCCTTTAAAAAGGTGCATAAAGGAGATCTTTTTTTTTTTTTAATTTACACATCAAAAAATATTATTTCAGGCCAGCCCTGGTGGTCTAGTGGTTAAGTTCAGCATGCTCCACGTGGGCGGCCCAGGCCTGGCTCCCGGGCGCAGACCTACACCACCTGTCTGTCAGTGGCCATGCTGTCACAGCGGCTCACATGCAGAAAGAAGGAGATTGGCAACTGTTAGCTCAGGGTGGATTTCCTCAGCAAAACAAAATATATTATCATTTCACCTTCTCTCTTGACTAATAGTTTAGCTAGGACTTAATTCTAGATTGGAATTTTTTCCTTAGACTTTTGAAGGAAAAAATAGTCCTGTCTTCCAACACAAGTCCAAACCATTCTGATTCCTGATCCTGTGTATGTGTTGGTTTTTTTCTCTACGGAAGTTTTTAGGAGCATCTCATTATCTCTGGCATTCTGAAATGTTGTTATAATATGACTTAATGTAGGCTTTTTAAAATTCTTTTCTCAAATACCTAGTGTCCTTTTGCTTTCAATGCATACATAATGAGCGAGGCTCTAAAAGCAGACCGGAAGCTCATCCCTGCTTGTCATTGTGCCTGGTGGCCCTGAGTCAGAGCCTGTCTGGCTCCACTCTCCCCAGATGGTAAGCTCCTGTCTTCTGCTGGGGTGGGGAAGGGGTGCTGAGTGGACTGCAGGGCAAGAGAAGGGATCACGTAAGACTTTCAATCCACCTGTCTGGTCTCGCCTGACCCTGCACCCCGGCACTCAGAGACTGCTGCAGCTTTCTGGGTGCTTGACTCCAGCATCCCAATCCCTGCTTTCAGCTTTCTGCTCTGCTATCTGCATCACTTATCCATCTGCTTTCCATTCTTAAAATTTTTGTTGAAACTCTCCTTTATTGTCATCTCTTCAGTTCTTTTTGTCCTTATGGGTTTATTTCTTTTTTTTTAATTCCTTTACTCTCCTTTTAGTAGAGGGAACAGAGAGAAAAAAAGATGCTCAATTCTCCATATTAACCGGAAGACCCCTGCACTTCGCTTTCTTTACTTAACAATATCCCTTGGAGATGGCTCCAAGCCAAACCTAAAGCTCCTCCTCCTTCTCTCTAAGGGCAGTATCCCACTGATGGGTGGATGTAGCAGCATTTAGTTCATCCGTGCCCTCTTGATGCAAGTGCAATGGCCAAATGAGGTGCCTTTCCCTTTTTGAAGCAGCTTTCCACTCCTTCTCTGGTTCTCTTCCATTCTTCAAAACTCTTGACAGCTGTTCCACACTCTCGGCTGCTGCCCAGGATGTGGTCTTCTGGGTCTGGAGACTCACCTTAGTTTGACACAGCAGAGAGGTGCCCCAACCATCTTGGCATTTCGGTCCCCCTCAGTTCCTGTCTTGCTCTGTCTCATTTGAAGGTCTCCAACATGGAGAAACAAAGGCAGAGTACCCTCCATCATCCAGTCTGCCTTCCTTAAGCAGTGGCATCCCCAACCCCTCCCCCAGCACTGACCCATTCCTGTTCTTCAAGGCCCCAAAGGGCGGGCGCCTCCTGAGCAGGAGCTCCCCAGGGGCAGGTATCGGCCCCTCATGCTCAGGCATGGAGCTGTCAAAGGAAGGCGCAGGCTGGAGAGAGCTTTGAGAGAGGCTGGTTAGGGAAGTTTGGACTGAGGTGGAGCCTTCCCTAGCATCAGTCACTGGGACCTGCCTCCCCAGTACAACACAGATCAAGCCATGTCCTTCCTATTGGGAGGTCATCTTCCATAGAGGAGGAAAGAGGTGGGAAACAGAACCTAGCCAGTGGCCACCTCGTGGCCTGGGTGGGCAGTTCAGAAGGGAGGAGTCCTTAAGGATAGCTTTCTTCCAAGAAGATCTTTCTCAGAACGCCAGTACAGAACACATGAAGATGGAGGGGCAAGGTTGCAGAGAGAGAAACTGAACCCCTCCCATTCTCCTCTCTCTTTGCTGATCCCCCCACACACACCACCACAACACTCACTCCTAGACAGCCTCTGGGGCATGTGTGAGGAGCCCTAGAGATCCAGAGAATTCCACTTAAGAGTCCTTGAACTTTCTGGAGTGGAAAGACGAGCAGGCATGGTCATGCTCAATTGATGAGAGAATAAATTGGTGCAGCTCTTTTAAAGGACAATATTGTCATACCTATCAATGTTTTAAACACACCTACCCTTTGCCCAGCATTCTTATGGCTAGAAATTTCTCGTATGGATTTACTCTCGCCTATTGGACAAGCTCTTTGTGCATAAATGTTTAATATAGCATTATTTGTAAAACTAAAAACCATAAACAACTTAAGTGTACATTATACAGGATTGGTAAAATGAATTATGGTTCATTGATAGGAGAGAACATTCATAGCCATTAAGAGAGAATGAGGCATGTGTCTATGTGCCTATGTAAAACTAACCAAGGTGAATACTTCAGAAAAAGGTCCAGAATGGTATGAATGGGCAAATGCTACAGTATGAATGGGATAAACTTTCTGAAGGATATATATGTGGGTCTACCTATGAAAAATTCTTCTGGAAGGCTAAATGAGAAACGAACTTTGAACAGTGCCTACCTTCAAGGAGAAGGCCTGGGAAGAGAGGAAGGAGACACTGACTTTTCATTTAGAACTTTCTGTGTTATTTGAATTTTCCAGCCATGCTCACATATCACTTTTTAAAATTCTGTTTACTTTTATTCAAGTGTTCCTTCTTAGAAAATATCAATAGGGGTTCTATGGGTAGTAGGCTGTGGGTCATTTGGAGTTTTGTCATATTTTTATATATTTAAAAAAGCGAATAAATATTAATTTTAAAAGGGAAATAATGTAACCCATGACTGTTCCTGGTCACTGTGGCTCCCTGTGCCTGGCCATCCCTCAGTCCCCATCTGTGCCTGGGGAGTCTCGCGCTTGCGACAAAGTCGTTGCCTTGCCTGGAACCCTGAGTGTGAAATATGGCTTCCAGGCTGAACATAATGGCTGAGGAGTCCAAGCAGAGACAATGAGGGGAGGGGGTTCCAGGCCTGAGGGTCCAAAAGTGGTCTCCTTGCTCCAACCTCACCCCACCCCACCCCCACCGAAAGTATGTTGGTGAGCTCATTTATCCATCTGACAAGTTTTTGTTGAGCACTTGGCCTGGCCCAAGCACTCACACGCCTCCCATGCCAGCCCCTCTCTCTGCAACCCCGTGAGGCAGGCATGGACGGCCTCTCCACACTGTGAGGTGGGTGTCTTTGGCCTGGAGCCTTCCCCACTGGACAGCAACCTGCATGAGAGCAGGGGCTGTGATAGCTCACCTTATACTCCCAGTGCCGTCACAGTGTCTGGCACATACCAGGCACTAAAGAGAGGCTAGGGGAGAGAAGGAGGCAGGGCTAGGGGAGATGCAGTACCACGTCAAGTTTACCCAGCCAGTGCATGGCCCAAATGGATTTCAGACCTGTTTCATAAGTCCTTCCCTTCTTTTTGTCATTACCCCAAGGAGGCCCTGCCCACCCCTGTGATGTTCTATGAAGAAATCTTGCCTTGGATTCCCGAAAAGGTGCAGCAGCCTAAAGCCTCATGTTTCACTCAACTCCAGTCAAGACCTCAGATCCTCAGGGCTGGGGTCTGTCTCGCCTGCCGTGTGCCAACCTCTTCTCCAGGACTCTGTGGCTCTGAGCAGGGACCACACTCAGGGACCAGAGTGAGGCTGGCTCAGAGCAAGGCTGCAGCTCAAGGGGAGGGAAAAGGGGCCCTCTACTCACCACAGGATTTCATTTCTGGTCAGGAAGGTCAGGGCCTACAACAAACCAGAGAGAGGTGACATGCCCACTCCGTCCAGCCCTGCCCTGGCCCCGCGGGGAGTGGGGACTGGGGAGGAAAAGCCTATTCTCTCTCCGGGAAAATGGAGACGCTCCAGCCCTTGGCAAGGGATGCCTGAGGTGGTGGCAGAGGAGGAAATGGTACCCTTCCCTTCTCCCCGATCTCTGATGGCCTTGGGAAAGCGTGTGTTGGCACAGACCTGGAGAGACGAGACAAGATACAAACCCTGGGCTCTGAATCAGGAGACAAATAGGGGAGGGGGCTTGGAGGATTGGTCTGGGTTACACAGATGCAGGTTTAGCAGAGGCAAGGGCCGCCACTGCCCTGCCTGGTAAACTCTCCAGCTTCAGGCAAGAGTTTTCCCACTCATCCCTCCTGCCTCGGGAAGCCCCACCTGTGCCCAGAGTCCCCCGCCTGATCTACCCACCTGGTATTCTTCCAGGTCCTCCCAGTGCATCTGGTACCTTAAACACTGCCCCATGCCAACCCCACCCTTCTCTCTGTTGGCAGCAGAACCTCAGCCCCGACGGCTCACGGGCTGTGAGACCAGGTCATCCCGTTGCCATGGTGACCTACATTCCATCTTCTGCCCATTCTACCTGAGTGCCTGAGTGGGCACAAAAACAGGTTCTTTTGGTTCCCAAGGCTAATAGACATCACCCCCAAACAGCCAACAGAAAGGCAGCCTGACAACAGGGTCGAGAGTCATACTGTTGGCTCAGGAGTCACACTGCCTGGGTTCAAGTCCCAGATCTGCCACATGCTGACAAGACGTGATGTGACCTTGGGCAAGTCACTCAACCTCTCTGTGTCTTGATTTCCTCATTTGTAAAATGGGGATGATAATCATAGGATTGTTGTGAGGATTGTTTGACTTAATACAGTTAACAATGCTGGCGCATAATAAGTGCTTGATAAATGTTAGCGATTAGGACCACGTCCCAAGCACTGTGCTGGGGGGTAGGGAAACAAAGATGAGTAAGCAGAGAGCTTGACCTCAAGAAGGGCGCAAAGAGCACAGAAGGAGGCATTCCACCCCCTCGTCAGGGCCCCTGCAGGAACAGAGGCCACTCTGTTATCAAATTATCTAATTAGGATGTCTAATTATCAAATTAGGATAATTTAAAGAGGGTCTAATAAAGGGACTCTCCACAAAGATGAGGTCAGGGTGGAGGGAAACCACCCACTATAGTGAGGGATCCTGGGTCAGTAACCACAGAGCTGCCGCCAGTCCTGGCCCGACACTCCTGGAATAAATACCCCAGGACCACTCTCTCTGAAGCCATCAGTGTTACAAACCAGGAGGGTCCTCCCGAAGCCATCTCCCCCTCGCCTGCCTCCAGCAGGATCTGCGTGTCCGCCCTCACTGGGCTGGTGGTGCTTTCCTGCTTCCACCACGTCTTTCCGCACGCTCTCCTAGGTAAACATCCCTGGGGCTTTCCAACGGAGCTAATTTCTATCTCAGAATGCAGCTGCTCACTTTCCTCCACCTATCTTCCATGGCGATGGGGTCTGGCAGAAGACCCCAGGAGCCCTCAGTCCTTGATTTACTTGACAGACACAAGTGGAGCGTCTACAGTGTGCCAGGTACTTGGCCTGACCCTGGGGAGAGATGAGGGAATGTGGTCCCAGCCCTCAAGAGACAGCTACTTGCCACACAAACAGACACACACCCCCCCCCCCCCCCCCCAAGGAGATTGAGCAGATGTTACCAGAGAGGTAATAGTACTGAGTTATGAGTATTTAGAAGAAGAGAGACTGCAGGGCAAGAAGTCTCTGTAAGTGGTGGCGTTTAAGTGGTTGTTACAATGTCATGGTTAAGAATACGGGCTGGGGCCGGCCCCAGGGCTGAGCAGTTAAGTTGCTCGCTTGGCTTGGGCAGCCCAGGGTTTTGTTGGTTCGGATCCTGGGTGCAGACCTAGCATGGCTCATCAAACCACACTGAGGTGGGTCCCACAGAGCAGAGCTAAAAGGACCTACAACTAGAATATACAACTATATACTGGGGGGCTTTGGGGAGAAGGAAAAAAAAAAGAGGATTGGCAATAATGTTAGCTCAGGGCTAATCTTAAAAAAAAAAGGAATATGGGCTGGCTGCGTCACCTTAGGCAAGTCATAAACCTGCTCTAAGCCTCAGTTCCCCATCTGTAAAATGGGAATCATAAAAACCTACTTTATAGGATTATTGCAAGGATAAAATTAAATTGTATATATAAAGCTCTTATTTAGCAAGGCATATAATGAGTTCTCAGTCAAGGATGAACAATATTATTACTTTTTAAAGTTGGGCCTGGAAGAAAGTGTAGGATTTTAGACGGCACTTGCAGGCCTGGGGATTCCCACAGCGTGGGGTAGGGGGTGGGGGCCGAGAGAGCTGAGGATCACACCCCAGAGGGCTGCTTCCCACCCATGTCCCCCTCAGTCCTCCTGTTACATTGAGGTGCAAGTGGCGCTGGTGTGTGCCTTTAACACCTGGTTGACACCCGCTAAAAGGAGAACAAAACAAACTAGGGAACATTCCTGCAGCTCAGAGCTCCTAGCTGCTTATTCGTCAACTATTTATTGAGCTGGGAAGTGGGGACAGGGTGAATCAGACAGGGCCCTGCCCCGGCGGTGCCAGACACGCATAGGAAAAACAACATCCCTCAAATAGCCGACAAGTGCCCTGGAAGAAACGCAGCAAGGATGGGGGTGGGGGCTGCAGAGGCTCCCCAAGGAGGTGCCATTTGGGCAGAACACTGAGGGGCAAGGACAGGTGAGCCAGGCTGCGAAGTCGGGAGAGGTTTCCAGGCCCAGAAAGCAACAGCCTCCAGCTAGAACTTAATAACACGGTTTGGTTTTTGTTATATTTGTTTATATGGTTCCTTCCATTTTGAAAATGATGCAGGTTTGCCATTAATAACCTTGATAGAGAGTTTCCTTTATAAATATATCTGTTTATTGAAAAGAAATAGGAGTCCATTTAAAGAAAAATATGAAGTAAATTATTCTACAGGTGGTAAGGGAATCTGCCAGAAATCACAGAGATCTCTCTCTCTTTCTCTCTTGCTCGCTCTTTCTCCCTCATATCCACCCTCAGTCCGTGCCTCCTCCACCTCCCCCACAGGCTCTGTGATTTCATCTTAGAGGGGGTTTTCATTGCCTACAAATAACAATAGTACGGTAAGAATATGACCTCACATTAGCATAGCCCTTTGTAATTCTAACACGCTTTTCTATGTACCGTCTCGTTTGCTCATGAAATAAAAGCCTATGCTCCTTAAAAAAAAAAAGAGGGAACGGCCTGTGGCCTAGTGGTTATGTTCTGCGTGTTCTACTTCTGTGACCTGGGTTCAGTTCCCAGGTGTGGACCTACACCACTTGGCGGCGGCCATGCTGTGGCACAGATGTTAGCTCAGGGCAAATCTTCCTCAGCAAAAAAGAAGAAGAAGAAGAAGAAGAAGAAAGAAAGAAAAATCTCCCATATGATTCTGCCTTCAATACACTAACCAACCAGCATCCCTACCCTTCTCTAGCCTGTTAAATCTCTCAAACTCCAGTGGGGGTTTTGAAAGGGGTGTAGGTGAACAGAGCAGGCCCAGGCCTGTCCCGACAATTCTGCATCCTTCCCCTCCAGGGTCTGCCCCTGCATGAACCCTCTGTGTGGGATGGAATGCGTTCTTTGCAAGGTTTCTGTCACCTTGCAATGAACTCTACCAACTGTTAAAAGTGCAAACCCTACTCTGACGTTGATTTAAGTGTCTCTTAAAATTCAAAAAGGGCTGAAAAGGAACTTGTACCCAGAATATATAAAGAACTCTTACCACACAACAATAAAAAGATAAATAGTCCAACTAAAAAATGAGCAAAGCATTTGAATAGACATTTCTCCAGAGAAGATATACAAATGGGCAATGAGCGTGTGAAAAGATGCAAAATATCGTTAGCCATTAGTGGATGCAAATCAAAACCACAGTGAGTTACCACTGCACACCCACCAGAATGGGCCCAAGGTAAAAAGACAGTAAGTGTTGGTGAGGATGGAGAGAAACTGGAACCCTCATACACTGCTAGTGGGCATGTTAAATGGTGCAGCCACTTTAGAAAAGAGTTTGGCAGTTCCTCAAAATGTGAAGCAGAGTTACCATGTGTTAAAAACAAGACGATAGGCCCCAAATGGAGTCACCTATGCTAAGTAAGCCCCATGCCACCAAAATGAGATTAATTACAGTTTCAGCGTTCCCAGAGATGGAATCCTAAAGCAGTCCATCAAAGATCACCTAAGGAGCTCCAGTAAGGTCATCTGCCTGATAGACCCCTGCCGTCCCCTAAAGGGAAGTGACCTTGCCACAACCAGCCGGCTTTGGGCATGGGGTAACTTCCTGGTTTCCACTCCCTTCTGCCTATAAAAGTCTCTCATTTTGTACAGCTTCTTGGAGCTCCTTTCCGTCTGCTAGATTGGATGCTGCCTCATTCATAAATTATTGAATACAGCCAATAAGATCTTGAAAATTTACTCAGATGAATTTTGTTTTTTAATACAGATTACCCGGCAGTTCCCCTCCTGGGTATATACCAAGAGAAATGAAAATATTTGTCCACAGAAAAACTTGTACGTGAATGTTAACAGCAGCATTATTCATACTAGCCAAAAAGTGGAGACAGCCCGAATGTTCATTAACTGATGAATGTATAAATAAAACATGGCATATCCATACAGCGGAGTGTTATTTGAAAATAAAAATAAATGAAGTATTGGGGCCAGTCCAGCGGCATAGTGGTTAAGTTGATACACTCCACTTCAGCAGCCTGGGGTTTGTGGGTTCGGATCCCAGGTGCAGACCTACACATTGCTCATCAAGACACGCAGTGGCAGCATCCCACAAACAAAATAGAGGAAGATTGGCACAGATGTTAGCTCAGGGACAATCTCCCTCAAGCAAAAAGAGGAAGATTGACAACAGATGTTAGCTCAGGGCCCATCTTCCTCACCAAAAAATAAAAATAAAAATAAATGAAGCATTGGTACATGGCACCACATGGATGAACTTTGAAAACATACTAAATGAAGGAAGCCAGTCACAAAAGGCCACATATTCTATGATTCCATTTATTTAAAATGTCCAGAATAGACAAATCAATAGAGACAGAAAGTAGATTGGTGGTTGCCAAGAGCCAGGGGGAAGGGAGACTGGGGGTTACTGCTAATGAATATAGGGTTTCTTTTTGGGGTGATGAAAATATTCTAAAATTAGGTGATGGTAATGGTTGTACAACTCTGTGAATATAGTAAAAATACTGAATGGTACACTTTAAGGGTGAATGGTATGGTATGTCAGTCATATCTTAATGAAGCAATTATTAAAACAATTTCAAGGAGTGTTTATATTCTAACAGTGCCTGGTACATGCTAGGCCCACCATAAATATTATTAAAGGGACGTGTAAATGAGATATTACATTCTGAAATAGTTTCAGCTCTATTTCCTCAGCCTGTGTGTCTCGTATCCCGGGGGCTCCACCAGTGGCAGTTATTCAGTATTGGGGACGAGGGTAGATTCTGCTGGAGCAAGTCATTGCCCAGCTCCAAATATCAACTAGATTTTTGTCTGAATTTCCAGCAACCAGGCAGGGAGGAAAGAAACCCTCTGTCTGGAGAAAGGATTTTCTAAATTCCTTTGGTGTGGCAAGAGGCAGGCCTGGAGATGCAGAGACTGGTCTCTGTAGGGGCATCCCGGGCAGGCAGGAAGAAAAAGGATGGAAGGCCTTCTGGTCCTGGGAACAGAAGGGATGAAGAAGGCAGCGAGGAAGCCAGACTATTATGAGCTCACTACCCTAGGATGGCGGCGCTGAGGTGCTTAGAAACAACCTGGGGATGGGGAGAATCTCAGCTGGAGTCACGCTTCCCTGAGCTCACGGGTTGGGGCGGGGACTGCACGCCTCCAGAAGTCTGCCTTATGCTCTCTGCCACTTCCAGCACGTGCGGAGTGAAGGTGCCCCGGTGGCAGGGGAGCCCTGACCAAGGCAGGGCTCCTGGCTTCCCTAACCACGCAGGGGACCCAGAAACTCCCACATGCCGCAGGGAGAGGCTGAGAGGGGCTGAGAGCACAGGCAAAGGCCTGGCCAGGAGGGAGAGCCCACTAAGGCACCAGGGACAAATGGGACACCACAGACTCCCAAGGTGCATGTCGGCACCTTACCCAGGAGGCATGCTGTGATGGTCATGCCTCATTGGACTCCAGCGAAAATGCAGAAAGCAAGCATGGATCCAAGGACACCTCCCCACTGCCGGGGGATCCCCCTCATGCACCCAGATACTGACTTGGGGTAGAGAAGGAGATACAAACCCTTAACCACTGAATATTTACTTCAAGGGACTAGTTCAGTTCTTCTGTTTCCCAGTTACATAGCCTGGGGGAGAGTCGGATTGTTATGGCGGAGAGGCTAGAAACAGAAAATCTTCAGATAGGCGAAATATTTGAATGGGAAAGAAAGCATTCAACTTGGAAGACACTGAAATATCATTAATGGCAAGTCTAGGGAGAGGAAGCTTGCAAGGAAGATTTGAGCAGTTTTAGAGAATAAACTTCCGTCGCACACACCATGGAAAGACTGTGGCCAGGCCAGGGGGCAGACGCTGAAGTAAGAGTAACTTGAGGGGCTGATCCAGCTGGCCCAGGTGACCCTCACCAGCCAGACGAGCCAGGCTGGAGCTCGGACACACTGACAGTGGGGGAGGGAGATTTGGGGGGAATTCTGGCCAGGCACACCCCCCACTGCCCATGGCCTTCAAGCGAGATGGCTGCTCACCACACCACACATCACCTTCCCCGGTTATGCTAGACCTGCCCAGGCTCCACTCGAGGCCAGTTTCCCTGCTCTGTATCTGGCTTCTGGGTTGAAAGTGGGGATGGGCGATGTTTGGAGGAGACCGAGCCTCCTGACAGATGCGTAGGGCTCCCCAGGCGGCAGTAGGAAGCAGACGGATACCCCTGGGTGCAATGCAAGTCTGGCGCCTAACTCCCTGGAGTTCGTGCAGACTTCACCATCGAAGGCACGGTCCTCCGCCAGACTCTCCGCATTTCAGGCATCAGCAGCAAGTTCTGGGCTTCCCAGGCCACCTGCACTTCTGGCCAAGCGGCCACTGTCCCCTCAAGTTTGCTAATTCACCAGAACAGCTCGCAGAACTCAGGAAACCACCATGCTTAGGACCACAGTTTTATTATAAAGGGTACAAATCAGGACCAGCCAAGTGAAGAGACACACAGTGTGAGGTCTGAGAGGGTCTCAGATGTGAAGCTTCTGTGCCCTTTGGACGCGTCACCCTCCTGGACAGTCGACGTGCAACACTAACTAGGAAGAGCTCACTCGAATGCCAGTGTCCAGGGTTTTTATTGAAGCTTCCTTATGCAAACGTGATTGACTAGGGCATCAGTCACATGACTGAACTTAAGCTCCTGCCCCCTCCCCTCCCCAGAGGCTGGGCTGACATCATCTGGCTCAAAACCCCAACCCTTTAATTCTGTGTCATTCTGGCACGGCCAGCCCTGTCCTGAGTCATCTCATTAGCATGAACTCAGATATGGTCTGAGCAGGCCACTATGGATAACGAAGATGCTCCTATCACTGAGGAAATCCCGAAGATTTAGAGGTTACCTCCTGTGAACCTGGGACATAAGCCACCCAAATTCTTTATTATCCGAATCTGGGGTGGGGGTGGGGTACAGTTAGAGAAGGAAAGACCTAGACCCAAACTTTTGAAAAGAGACCCTTTCCTCCCCAGAGGAGAGTGACATTTACTTGGGGGTTAACAACATTCACCTAGGGGCGGGCCCCGTGGCCGAGTGGTTAAGTTCGCGCGCTCCACTGCAGGCGGCCCAGTGTTTCGTTGGTTTGAATCGTGGGCTCGGACATGGCATTCCTCATCAAACCACACTGAGGCAGCGTCCCACATGCCACAACTAGAAGGACCCACAACGAAGAATATACAACTATGTACTGGGGGGCTTTGGGGAGAAAAAGGAAAAAAATAAAATCTTTAAAAAAAAAAAAAATTCACCCAGAGGAAGAACACGGACAGATAGTACCCTGAAATTTAAATCTTTATGTTCTTTTCTACCTTCTCATAAGAGACTTTTTTCCTTTAGTCTCCCATTCACACTACCTGGGGAAAAAGTTGAATTGTTACAGCAGAGGAAAAGGCTTGAAGTAGCCAGTGTTCCTTCCGTTTCTTAACAAATCGGACTTTTGAGCGTCCACAGGGAAGGCAGAGGGAGGCAGGGTCCAGAGTTTATAAAAGGACAGAGAGGAGGCACTGTACCACCAGGGAGGCGGGGAGAGGGTCTCCTGACCAGGAGCACTGCCATTGCCAGGCCTGGAAGCCCCAGCCTGCAGACAGACCCTTTGTTAACCTTTCAGGGAGCACCTGCCTTGCCCATGGGGAGGAGGCATATGAACCACCCACCTCCTCATTGTGGGGCAGGAGCTCCATCGCAGATCTGGCCAGGCCGTCGCTCAAGAACAGCTCAGCAGAACAGCTTGATTCTCAAGGCTCTGCTGAGCCCCATCTGAACGGCCCAGGTGGACAGACACCCTCCATCCCGATTTTCAACGGCTAAGGATGCCAAAAATCTCCGCAGAAAAGCAGGTGGGGGGGCCTCGACGCTCAGAGGGCAGAGAACTGGTGGGGGTGCGAAGGAGAGCCCTGGCACCCGTTCTTGAGTGGGGCTGGCGGAACGGTGGTACTCCTGCCCCTTTAGGGCTTGAATCAGGTGTCCTGGTGCCCCAGGTCCCACCCTGACTTCAGACGCTGCTGCAGGAACTGTTCTCAGTGAACTCAGTCCATGTCAGAGTGTTGCCTCAAGGAGTCTCTGTATTTTCTGCCCCAGGACTTGCCTACCAAGAAGCCTCCTCAGCACGGTAAGCACAGCCCAGAAGTCGACAGTGACACTCCTGGGAGTGACGGTCCACCACTGAAGGTGGGAGCTGCCGGGGAAAGGCTCCCACGCCCGCGCTTCTGGGCCACGGCTCTGGAAGGGGTTCTGCGGCCTCTCAGCAGGACTGGGGGAGGTCACGGCCCTTTGAGACCGAAGTGACGGGGACACACTCACCTAGCTGGGCTTTTCCTCTCTCCCCACCTCTCTCCTGCTTCCTGGCATGGGCTCTCATATAAACCACCCACACAAGTCCAGGTTTCTACACTGCGAGCCCTGGTAACACTATACAAATCAGCCTACGCGAGTACTGTTTTCACGTGGCCCCCAGCTGGGCACCCATGTACCAGTAGGAGCCTCTGAGAGTGCTGCCCTGCTATTTGTGCCACTTTGCTTTCTGACTGGAGCAGTCCTGACTTTTTAGTTCTAAATCGCCACTGACAAACCTTAAAGATCATCTCGTTGGACTCTTCATTCACAGAGGAGGAGACCCGGCCGAGAGGAAACTTGCCTGAGATCACGTGGGGAGACAATGGCAGAGTCGGGTCTGGAACCCAGCTTGTCCCGGGCTCCTCCCTCCCCACAGGCCTCTAAAGGCTGCCTGCTGGAGGTCACCAAGCTGGTTTAATGAGATCGTATCTGTGGAAATGCCTCGTAAACTGCGAAACATTATAAAAATGCTAGTTGTGGTGATTTGTGCCAGACCTGGGACTGGAACCCAGATCTGCTGGCTCCCCGGCCAGTGCCTTAAGCTCGGCAATAAGACTGCATTAGACAGCAATTTAGAATTCCTTAGTTTTATAGTCACACTCTCAGATGCTTGCTAACTGGGAACCCCATCCCAGCCGCCCTCTCTGCTCGGCGCTCCCTGCGCTGCTTTCTGCTGGGAGGCTGGGGCTGGGGGTGGCCGGCTGTCCTTGTCCATCTCTTATTGACTTATTAAAAAAATTATTTACAAATCTTCTAAGACGTCCCAGGCACTTTGCTAGTGCTGGGTTTGTAGTGGTGACCAAGACAAACAGCCCCTGGCCTGTAGGGGATGAAAGTCTAGCAGGGGAGAAATGTATCCAATAATCACGTGATTAACTGTATCTTTCCCACCGTGCTGAGTGCTATGAACAGAGCACAGGAGACCATGACAGGGAACTCATAGGGGCACCTGCCCAGGTCTAGGGGTCAGAGAAGCTCCTCTGAGAAGGGGACATTTAGCAGAGACCTGCAGGATGAACAGGAGAGAGGCAGACAAGAGAGGAGACGGCTGTTTCCTGGCAGGAGAAGAGCATGTGCAAAGGCCCTGGGGCAAAAGGAACTCAGGGTGTGGACAGAATTGAGAAGCCCTAAGGATGGAATGTGTGTCAAGGGCAAGGGCCAGGGGGCTCAGGGAAGAACTTGCAGGGCTGGTGGCTTCTTGAGAGTCTCTCTTCAAAACTTTCTTAAAAGCAACGGGATGTCATTGAAGGGTGCTATGCAGAGAAATGACGTAATCAGATTTTTGTTTTCAAGGAGTCATTCTGCTCATCCAGTGGCTGGCGAACACGTTGGAAGGAGGCCAGCCTGGCTTTGGGGAAGGATGTGAGGAGACTTCTGAATAATGAATGGGAGGGGAACAGCCGCTGGGACAGGGCTGTGGTGGTGAGAAGGAGAGAACTGGATGAGTTCAGGTGGCATCTTATGGTGGAATCGGCAACACAGGGAGACTGGATGTGGGAGGGGAAGGAGCGGGAATTGTCAGTGGTGACGCTCGGGTTTCTGACGTAAGTTGCAGGGTGGATGGAAAAGACGCCTCCTCCTGAGCTGGGAGTCTGGGGGAGGGACAGATTTGGGGGGAAGAACAAGATTTTGGACATGTTGAGTTTCTGTGCGACAGCCACGAGGAGATGACAAGTGGCAGTGAGATACGTGGGGCTCAGAGCTAAGAACAGAGCTCTGGCTGAAGACGGACATCTGGAAAGTCCAGGCACAGGTGATATTTATAGGCGTGGATGAGATCTACTGGGATCACAGTGGTGGCGGTGACAAGGTCCTGCCCTCAGGAAGCTTATTCTACTGAAGCGGATGGAGGATTCCACTTCCTGTGTGTCAGAGGGGCTCATCAGAGACGAGTTCTCTCACCAAGAACAAACAGGACAAAATCCAAAGCCATCTGTTTGCAGGCAGCCAGGACATGAGAGGTCACAATCCCAGGGAGAAGGGAGCATATGGAGGTGACATTCGGTGCTGCTCTTCTCAAGGCATCTCTGAATCGCGAGCAGCCCAGGGCCCGGAGGCCGAAAACCAAGCAGAAAGTGGTAGATAAGAAGCTGAGAACTTGAGTGGGAGGTTTTGACGATCTCATGGGGCGAGGAGAAAAATTTGGAGTTCAAAATATCCAGGCGAGCAGGACCTGAGGGCCAAGATGTCTGGGAGAAGAGAAGGACAGTAGGTTGGTTGAAAATTCTGAGGCCCTTTTCCCTGAAGCCATTTCCCAATTCACGAGCATCACCCACCGGGTAGTGCAGGGCTGAGCAGAGAGTGCAGCCGAGAGAGCGGCCAGCTGAGCGGAATCATTGGCAGTAAGATGCGGCTGGGGAAACAAACTTGGAATTGAAGGTCCTCCGAAGAGCAGGGGCCCTGGAAAACAACCCCGGCTCCCAGTGAGAACCCAGGAGGGCGAGGCACTCCAGGAAGGGCGGGCAGAAAACAGAACAGCCTTCACGGAGTCTGGCGGCAGCTTCAAACCAGCTCCGCCCCGGCTGGATTAGCATGGCCTTCCCATACTCCAGTTGCCTTCCAGAAAAGCCAAAATAAATCCTCTCTGATGAAATATAACAGGAGCAGAGCCAAAAATATATCTCCATAATAGAAACAGACCCACAGGTGATCCCGATATTGGAGTTATCTGATTTTCAAATAATCGTGATTAATATGCAAAAAAATAGATGACAAAATGGAGAATTTCACCAAAGTGTTGGAATCTCCATGCAAAAGAATCAAATAGAAATGATAATGGAATGGATAGAATTTGGAAATTAATATCCTTGAAGAATGACTAACATTCTTCCACACAGCCAGGAGGAAGGGCATCTCGGGGGCAGGTAAGTGCCCTGTGAAGCCGCGCAGGTGGCAGCCTGCAAACAGGACAGAGGGCGGGGCATGGGGCTGGCAGGGCCAGCAGCAGCATTCAGAGGAGGAAATTCAGAGAAGGCCAGTTGGAACCACATTATGTTGGAATTTGAACGTTGGATGAAGAAACTCGAATTCCGTTCTGCAAAGAGTGAGCAGTAGTTATGTTTGTCTATATCTCTGGGTTTAGCTTGCCTCAGGGTCAATTTAGAAGTTAAAAATGACATAGCATTTTAAAAAATTATTCTTTTTTAAAACACCAGGAAATACAATATCTGCACCAGTACTTAACGCATTTTTAATTGCTTCTCCATCCCTGAAGAGTTTCATCTTTTTGGCTATTTTTGTAAAACGATATAACAAGCCTACATTACAGTTTCAGACTGTAACACTGAACTTTTAAACAAATTTTGGTATTGAGCAAGACTTTTTCAGCTGGTTTATTTTGTCCTTCCTTTGCTGACCTTGTAAACGACTTAATTGCGAAATGTGGTTTGTCTCAGAGTGCCTCTTAACATTGTATTCTTTAAAATAGAGATTTTTCCATTGCACGACCAACAGACACATCTTTAACACACACCAAAGCAGGGCTCCTCGTTCCACTTACTTAGAGACATATGGTTTTCATCAGCCACTTCTCTCTTCTTGGCAGAAACCATGGCAAAGATTTAAATTTTATTTAGCAAATAGCCCACCCCCTCACACCAAGCCCCTCTTTGCTGCTCTCTCGCTTCCCCTGTGCCACGGAAGCTCATTTCTTTCTCCATTCCCAAAGAGCACCCCACCCTCCTACTAGGCAAACCTGACTCAATCAGACCTGGCCGTAGAGCCCTGAAGCAGGAAATCAGCCCAAAGGCCTCTGGGAGTTGGAGCAGACCAAGTCGAGTGTGAACCATCTCTCGGAAGAGAGGATTCCTGACACTGGATTGGCCAGCCAGCTGGGAGCTGGTCCTCACTGCTGCAGAGAATAGGCAGCTGAAGAAGACGGTTCAGGAATTGGAGACCACTGACATTTGGGGTGTGCTGCCCCGATGCTGATCCAGTGGGAAGCCAAGCACCACCCCCTGGCCACAGGCTCCCCACCTTCTGTTCCCACCAGGTCCCACCCCTCCTGGCATCATTGTGAGGGAGGCAAGAGGTTCTTACGTCAGTCACCTTCTCAACTGGCAGCAAAGTTTGGTGAGCCTCACTCCCCTGACTATCCTTCCTCTGGAGGCTGGCTGAGCCCCCACTGATGTATAAGCGGCCAGAAAGAAGTACCTGAGTGCTAGTGAGTGTGGCCCTAAACTGGGTGCTCAGGGAGCCAGGCTGTCCAGTATCCTCACCACCACCACATTTATCACAACAACTGACCATTTCTGCCCCCAAACATACCCTGAATCCATGCACGTTTCTCCACCTCCACTGCTTCACCTGGTCTCAGGCACCCTCCTCTCTTGCCTGGACCACTGCACTAGCCCCGCAGGATGTCCCTGGATTCTTCTCTGGCCTCCTCTTAGGAGGAGGATGTTCTCACAGGAGAAAGGATGTTATTCTCCCCACAGAGGCAGAGTGATCTGTTAAAAACATAGACCAAGATCAGGCCAGGCCCCCACTGGAAACCTCCTCAGTGGCTTTCCCCTGCACTTAAGGTGAAACGCTGACTCCTCCCAGGACCTGCGAGGCCCGGCCCGTCTCTCCAGCCTCCTCCTCCTCAGTGACTCCCCCTCCCCTGCTACGCCCAGCCATACTGGCCTCCCTTCGGGCCCTCGGAACTCCAGCATCCTGGACCTGCAAAGGCCAGGAGCCAGCACCGCCTCAATCCCTCCAGCTCAGGGCTGCACAGCCTCTGCCCCCAGCAGGTGGGCCTGGCTCCTGGCACCATAATGAGCTCCTGCCCGAAGCTAAGATGGTCCCCTCCCAGGCCTGGGCTCTAGGTCTCTGGGCCTCATCTAGTCCACCCCCTCATTTTTCATACAAGGAGACAGAGGCCCAAATAGGGGTTGGGGGTGTCCAACAGTTGAAATGAGTTTATGGCAGAACCAGCCCAGAAGCCTATATATTGATTTGGGACATGGCTCCTTTCTCCTCCCCAGGCTGACCACAGGGACCCCCAGGGGGCAGCCCAAGCAGTAGAGAAGAGCCAGGTCTGCAGTTTGCGCAACATTTGGGAGACCAAATTCCAGCCTGACTGCGTCCATCCAGGGCCCAGGATGCAGCGGAGCTCTGATTGAGACAGATGAACATTTTCTGATGCTTCCCATCAGCTCGCTGCTCCAGCGACTTGCCAGGGCTCACCATTCTTTGTTCACGTAGAATTCTACGGGCCCTGGGTTTGAACTGCACACTGAGACCCTCGGCCACATAAAGACAGTGCCCCAGACAAGGAGCAGGGCCCCTAAGACCTTGCTGGAGGAAGGGGAAGAGGGTTTCCTATGGTTCCAGGCACCCCGTGGCTGGTCCTCCAGCTTGGGGACAGCAAGTCCTGGGAAGTAAGGGCCTGGGCTGTTTGGAGAAGGCTCTCGCATTGGGGAGGTAGGGCAGGGCTAGGGAGATGCTGACAAGGGAGGGATGGAGCCAGGGAGGGGAGGATGGATGGAACTAGGCAGGTGGGGCTGATGGAAACATCTCTGGGCTATAGTTAGACTTGAGCAGCAGGAAAGAAAAAGCTGCAATTTAAACAACAAGCAAAATTATTCTGGCCACTCCTGCCGTCTAAGGGGGTGGCATAATTCCTATCGGAGAGATGAGGAATCTTTCCATGCCGGTAGAGACTGGTAGGGGAAGGAGTTAAGACAAATAATTTGATTGTGTTAAAGGAAAAAGTAATTTCCAAGCTGGTCCTTAATGTTTTCTGGGCAGGCAGAGATTGGCCCTGAGGCAGTCTGGGGCCGGAGTGGGGATGAGCTGCTCACAGGAGAAAGGATGTTATGGGAGGCTGGCTGTGTGTGTGTGTGTGTGTGTGTGAGAGAGAGGCCTGGAAACATGGTGGTGACTGGGCCTCAAGGAGACAAGATGGCTGGGAGGGGCGTGGCCAAGGAAATATCTGATGTTCAACTTTAAGGTGTTTTCTGTGCTAAGATGCAACACAGCTCTCCCAATCATATGCAGGAAAAATGTGTCACAAATGCCCTATGCTAGGGCTACTTTGGGGAAATCAAGGAAAAGGATCTGCATTTTACATTTGTCTTGACACTCCATAGAAAGAAGAAAACAGCCTCAGGGGGCAAAAAAAATTAAAAGAGAAAGGGAGAAGAGAAAGGAAGGGAAGGAGGGAGGACAGAGGGGACAGATTCAACAGAAAGAGAGTAAGAAGATTGAGAAGAAATCCCCAGAAGTATTGCAGGAAGCCCTGGGTTTCCCTCTACTGTGGGTTGAGAGTTGGGTCCATTTTGTGTTGCCTATTAAAAGGCAAGGTGACCTCATAAGGCCATAGGACTTGGGAACACCCAAAATGGTAGACATCAGGGTTTTAGTCTTGTGTGTACTTCCTAAGTGACGAGCAGGACTTGGGGAGGTTCAGAGCACTCTGTAAGGGGCACTTGAGGAGATTCTCCACCCAGGAGTCTGAACCCAGGCCTGTTCTGGTGAAGCAGGTTCCCCACTCGCCCTAACCAAGGGGATTATGGAAACCCCTGTAGGATTCGGAAGGAAGTGCGCTCACTATTCCCTTCTATGCACACACACACACACACCCCCTCAGATCTTGATAAGGACAGGTCTGGCCCCAGTGTCTCCCTGCCCCCTTCCACTTGCAGTTTCTTAAAGCCGCTTTTAAATTATGGATCGGCTCATTAAATGGCCAGTTAAGATGACTGAGCAGTTTCATCTATATTTCAGGGCAGCCCTGGGATCCTTTTGGCCATAAATGAGGACACACTCCTTTCTCCTGTCCCTCCCACCTAGAAACTGAAGTTATTCTGTGAACTCCCTGTGGCAGAGCCAAGTTGCATCATTCTTTATAAATGTGTAGATACCTCAAACCATATATTGCAGTGATTGAGATCCCCAAAAGGCCTCCCCAGTATCTGATCTACGAGTATCAACCTTCTATGTCAACTTCTTCAGAGAAGAGGCCATCATGTACTTTATTATAATACAACCCTTAGAGAGAAGATCCCCAGGGACACTAGTAGGGACATCTCCATCCAGAGGAGGATGCAGGGGAGGGGTCTAGAAACCATCTCAAATGTCAAGTGAATTGAAAATATTGAATCTGGGGAAGAACAAATCAGGGAGAACACACAACTCTTGGTGAGAGCTCTCACTTATCAGTAAGAGAAATGTGACAAATTAGGTTAAGCAAGAAAAAAAAATTACTGGTTGATGTAAAAGGAAAGATCCCATGGACTTCAGGAATGGCTAGATC
The DNA here is from genome assembly GCF_021613505.1 of Equus quagga. NCBI lineage: Eukaryota > Metazoa > Chordata > Mammalia > Perissodactyla > Equidae > Equus > Equus quagga. Next base: position 117,577,123 of record NC_060271.1, on the reverse strand, counting down.
CAGTAGTTCAACAATGTCTTTGGGGTCCTTTCTGTGTCTCCTCCAACTGCCTGTTTCTACTTGGCGTTACCCATGGGAGGATCCTGTGCCTCAAACTACAGCCTTTTGACTCTGTCTCAAATATTTGGATGCCGTCTCTCAAATATTTTCTCTGCACGTGGCAAGAAGAATTCTTGGCCATCAGGACTCCTAGATTCATATCCTACTAGTTTAGGAACATCACCAGAAAGAGTTCATCATTCCTAGCAGCTTTGTCGGAAAAGCCCTGGGCCCAACTCACTGGCCCAAACTTGAATCACAGGCCCTTCCCTGAACCAGAACTTGTGGCCAGGAGGTCAGGTGCTCCTGTTGGCCCCACCTGGGTCACTGGCTCCCTCCCTATTTTTGAGAAGATTACTGTCAGCTCTACCCAAATCACATGGAACAGGCTCCCCATAGGAAAGAGGGGTTCTGTTACTGCAGGAGAGTGGAAGAGGTGCTGGCCAGACAAAGACAGTAGATGTCCACTATAGCTGTCTACAAATTTATGAGCTATTCTGGGTTCTTTTTCTTTCAAGATAGTATAAGTTTGGTCACATCATTAGTATCCTTCAATGGCTCCACAGGGCCTGTAACTTAAAGTCCAGTTCCTTCAAATGGCTTGCAAAGCCCTCTGTGCTGCAGCCCTGGCACCCTGCTCAGCTTCCCCTCCTGCCGCTCTCTGCCCGGCTCTCTCCACCCCCACAACGCTGTACCCAGAGCCAGGCAGGCTGCAGCCTTCTGCCCAAAGCATGGGCCAGGCTCTGTCCTAATTCTCTGCACCACAGTCAAAGCCAAGTTAACAATATTGCCTGAAATCTTAGGAGGGAAAAGGGAAGTACATCCCTGAAAGTATCCTATAACTGTTCTCAGAGTGGCTCTGCTGAGAGCCTGCAGCCCTGCGCTAACTTCAAAGCCCTTTACAAGCCTGCCCACTGCCTCCATGTGACCAGGGATAAACCTCCTCCCACCGCCAGGCATCTCCCAACTATTGCCCTTCCTGGGAGTCCAAGTCTAAGGGAAGCCCCCCCACCCCCCACCCCAGCTCCAGGAAGTAGTGTTTTGCTCTCACTCACATCTGAGATCTGCCTCCCAAGCCCTCCTGTCCTGCTCCAGAATTTGCCTCTTCCATGCGTTACTGACAGTAAGGATATCAAAACAGAATACCTGTCAAGACATCTCCCGAAAGCTGGGATGATCAGGTTAAAACAGCATCCCGCGTGGGATGCCAACTCCCAGGTCCCCTTGGGCTGTGCCAGGACCATCTGGGTCATTTGCACTGTTGTTTTCTCCAGTCTAAGCTGAAGAAGTGAGCACTTCTCCCCCACATTCTTCGCCATCCCAGCTCCTTATCTTATGCAAACAGCTGATCCCAGAGTAACGCACTCCACTTTGCAAGAACACACCAATTTCAGGCATAGGGTAATCTGATTCCAAATTAGGCGATGGTGGTGCTCTAAATAAAACAATGCTCAGAGGCGGAATTCTACAAATCCATTCAATGTATATTAACATTTCAGACTAATAAATCTCCTTTAGGGCTCCATCAGTGCTTTGCCATCCTCACCAGGAATGATAGGTAGGTCCTTGCTTTATATTAGCATAGCTAAGAGGGCCAACTCGAGTGAGAACATTCCAAAACAAAGGAAGAGCTTCCATAAAGCAAATTTTAGTCTTCATCCTAAAAGTCAGACAACTTGTAATCCTCAAATGGCATTTTTTTCCCAGTTTTTAAAAAAACAAACTTATTATAAACTCACTATAAAGTAATTTTATAATTCTAGGACAAATGACAACAAGGAAGGAGATTGAGCGAAGGCTGATTTCAGAGTTTTGTCACGGGAGACCAGACATCCAATAAAAACCAAAAACTAATCAGACATGGGAATTTCCCAAACCTTCTCCAAACAGCAAAATGTCACATGATCCTTTAAAATTTTGTGTTAAAATATCGCTAAGCTCAATAGCAAGAGAAGGAAAAATTCTAGGCATTAGAAATGAAACATAAACCTATAACCACAGAAGGGCAGAAGGGGCAAACCCCAAAAAGAGTAGGAGGAAGCAATAGTGAAATCACCCCATAAGAGGCCTTAATAACTCAGAGCACTTACAGGCCTCTTGTGAAAAATAACCCCTGTTGAAGATGAGCTCACAGAGAAAAATTATAAAATATATGGAGAAGTCTAACGCCAAGATAAACATTCCACTAACCCAACGAACGGAATAATTTACGCTAGATGATCTGAAAAGGGCCTTCAGTTTGATTAATAGTTTAAAGAGATGAAGAAAGGCCCATATAATGAGAGTAGAAAATTGTAAAATAAGGACAAGAGGATTTGCAATCTCTGACTATAATTGTGGGTTTTTCTATTTCTCTTTGCTTCGTGTATTTTGAAGCTTTCTTGTTAGGTTCATTTACCTAGTTCATTTAGGATTACTGTGTTCTCTTGATGAATTGATCCTTTTATCACTATGAAATGACCTTCTTTATCCTTGGAAAAATTCTTTGCTCTGAAATCTTCTTTGTATGATATTAATATATCCCCTCCAGCTTCCTTTTGATTAGTATTAGCATGGTATACATGTATCCAACCTTTCACTTTTAACCTATTTATGACTTTATTTGAAGTCAGTTTCTTGTAAGCGGTCTATAGTTAGATCTTGCTTTCTAAAATAAATCCAATTTCATAATCTATGCCTTTTAATTGAGGTGTTTTGACTGTTTATATTTAATGCAATTGTTGATGTGGTTGAGTTTAAATCTACCATTTTGCTATTTGTTGTTCTATGTGTCTCATCTGTTCTTTGTTCTTCCTTTCCTCTTTTTTGAGTTACTAATGTGTTTCATGACTCTATTTTATCATAGGTCTACTTTATTCATAAGATATAGTATAATATTCATTTTATCATAGGTCTACCTCATTCTTCTTGACCTCAGTGTAGTATTCCATAGTATGGATGTACCATAGCTTATTTATCTATCAATAGAAATTTAAATATTTTTTCAATTTGTAATCATTGCAAAAAATAATGCAATTAACATCTTTCTGCATGCCTCTTTGTGCCTCTGTGATTATTTCTGTGGGATGAAGTCTCAGAAGTGAAACTTCTAGGTCAAAGGATAAGAGTTTTTTCATTTTGATAGTCTACCAAGTTGCCCTCCAAAAAAGCTGTATTAATTTTTTCTCCCAACAAATGGCAGTTCCCTACATCCTTGCCAACCATGGATAGAATTAATCTTCTTTTATTATTTTTTTGACATTCTATTGGAGGAAGTCATCAGTTACTATTGTTTTTAATTTGCATGTCTCTGGTTTCTGATGATATTAAATATACTGACATATATTTATTGGCCATTTGTACTTCTTCTGTGAATTATCTATTGTAATGGGCTGAACTGAGTCCCCCACCAAATCATGTGTTGAGGTCCTAACCCCCAGCGTGTCAGGTGTGACTATGTTTGGAGACAGGGCATTTAAAGCAGTAACTAAGGCGAAATGAGGTCATGTGGTGGCCCTTAATCCAAGGTCACTTGTGTTCTTACAAGAAGAGGAAATTAGGACACAGACTTGTGCATGTGCAGAAGAAAGACCAAGTGTGGAGGCAGTGAGAAGGCAGACATCTACAAGCCAAGGAAACGGGTCTCAGAAGAAACCAAAACTGCCAACACCTTAACCTTGGACTTCCAGCCTCTAGAACTGTGAGAAAATAAATTTCTGTTATTTAAGCCACGCAGTCTGTGGTATTTTCTTATGGCAGCTCTAACAAACTAATACACATATTCATATATATTGCCTATTAGTCTCCTGGATTATTTAACTTTTTCTGATTGCTTTATAGGAGTTCATTATATAAAATCAATAGCATTTATATATCAATTCTAATAATTGATATTAATTATGATCAATAATTATATCAATAATAATAATATCAATTACAATAATAATATCAATTATAACATATAATTTATCATTCAAACCAAGACACTTTTGAGAATGACAAATACTACATCAGATGGAACATCAGGACAATAGGTACAAACCAAAACTAACCTGAGAAAACTAGAATGTATGGCCACTGTACTATCATCTGTTATATTTGCTGCCAAATTTTTCTCCAAGTATGTTAATTACTTTTAAATTTTTTAGTAGACTTTATGTTTTAGAGCAGTTTTAGGTTTATTGGAAAATTGAGCAGAAAGTTCCCCTATTCTTAACATCTTGCATTAGTGTGGTAATTTGTTACAATTGATGAACCAATATTGATATATTATTAACTGAAGTCCCTAGTTTACATTAGGGTTGGCTCTCTGTGTTGTACAGTTCTATGAGTTTTGACAAATGCATAATGTCATGTAGTCACGATTACTGTATCATACAGAAGAGTTTCATTGCCCTAAAAATACCCTGTGCTCCATCTATTCATCCCTCCCTTCCTCTCCAAGAACCCGTGGAAACCACTGACTTTTTTATCATCTCTATAGTTTTGCCCTTTCCAGAATATCGTATAGTTGGAATCATACAGTATGTAGCCTTTTCAGACTGGCTTCTTTCACTTAACGATATGCATTTAATGTCCGTTCATGGCTTAATAGCGCCTTTCTTTTTATTGTCTTCTCTGTTGAAGCGTCTGTTAAGATTTTTTGCCCATTTTTTTAATTGGGTTGTTTGTTTTCTTTTTGTTGAGTTTTAAGAGTTCTTTGTATATTTTGGATACAAGTCCTTTATGAGAGATGTCTTTTGCAAAGATTTTCTCCCAGCCCGTGGCTTGTTTTAAGGATACTCTTAACAGTATCCTTCACTGAGCAGAAGTTTTTAATTTTAATGAAGTCCAACTTAGCAAATTTTTCTTTCATGGATTGGTGTTGTATCTAAAATATCATTGCCAAACCCAAGGTCACCTAGATTTTCTCTTATGTTATCTTCTAGCAATTTTATAATTTTGTATTTTATGTTTAGGTTTTTGATCCATTTTGAGTTAATTTCTGTGAAAAGTGTGAGATCTGTGTCTAGGTTCATTGTTGTTGCCTGTGTATGTCCAATTGTTCCAGCACCATTTGTTCAAAAGACTTTCCTTTCTCCATTGTATTTCCTTTGCTCCTTTGTCAAAGTCTACTTTACTATATCTGTGTGGGTCTATTTGTAGTCTCTTTATTCTGTTCCACTGATCTGTTCATTCTTTCATCAATACCATGCTGTCTTGATCACTGTAGCTTTACAGTAAGTCTTGTAGTCAAGCAGTATCAGTCCTCCAACTTTGTTCTTTAGTATTGTGTTGGCTATTCTGGGTCTTTTGCTTTTCCAAATAAGCTTCAGAATCAGTTTGTTGATATACACAAAATAACTTGATGGGATTTTTTTTATTGAGATTGCATTGAATCTGTAGATCAAGTTGAGAAGAAGCAACATCTTAACAATTTTAAGACTTCCTATCCATGAACATGGAATATTTCTCCATTTACTTCAATATTCTTTGATTTCTTTCATCACAGTCTTGTAGTTTTCTTCACATATATCACATAACGTATTTTGTTAGATTTATACCTAAGTCTGTCTGTCTTTTTTGTTTTTTCTTTTTGGTGCTAATGTAAATGGTGTTGTGTTTTTAATGTCAAATTTTAATTATTCATTGGTGGTATATAGGAAAGTAATTAACTTTTGTATATTAACTTTGTATCCTGCAACCTTGCTACAATCATTAGTTCCAGGAGTTTTTTGTTGATTCTTTGTGATCTTTTACACAAACAATCATGTTGTTTGCAAACAAAGACAGTTTTATTTCTTCCTTCCCATTCTACACATCTTTTATTTCCTTTTCTTGCCCTATTGCCTTAGCTAGGTCATTCAGCACAATGCTGAATAGGACTGCTGAGAGGGGACACCCTTGTCTTGTTCATAAGCTTAGAGGAAAAGCATCTAGTTTCTCACCATTGTGTGTTAGTGTCCATTACTTTTTTAAAACAAGGAAATAAATAAAAACTAATTTAAAATATGTCCCTATGTTTTCTAGATTTTGTGTTTTGCTTAAAAAGTCCTTCCCTATTCCAAAGTTATAGAAATATGTCCCTGTATTTTCTTTATTTTCTTCTAATCATTGTATAGGTTTGTTTTTTACCTGTACCTCTTTAATCCATCTAAAGCTTATTTTGTATGTGGTGTGAGGTAGGAGTCTGTGGTAGATAGATGCTATATATTGGCTAGGTCAAAATTCACATCAGTGCCCTTCTGGTGTGTCTTGCTATATTGCAGAAACTCCCTTGAAGCTAAGATTCCAGATGTAGTGGAGATTCCCCTGGTTGGATGCCTTCATGATCTGCCACAGCGCTAAGCCAATGACTGAGCATGGAGAGGATCTAGGGCATAGCCATTTCTTCCCCACACAGAGGGACTCCTCCTCTATGGGCAGTCTCTGCAGAGGCCTAGACTTTCTCAAAGCTGCATCACAGTCTGAGGCTTTTTCTACCCAATCTTCTTCCTTCTTTCTTTCCTTTCACAGGTGTCAGACCTATATCACAATCTGAAGACTTTCCCTGCTACTCCTGCCCCTTCTCCTCTTTATCTTTCACAGGCATTGCCCTGACAAATCTCCTGCCCTTCTAACTCCATCTTGGTGTCTGCTTCATCTTAGAAGACCTAAGCAGATACAACTCCCATGAAGCTTTGAGTTATATGGAGAAAAAGGCAGCATAGCCTCCATTTTCCTAGCATAGATCTTGGCAGAGGTGGTGTGGTTTTGGAACAGCACCCGTGGCAAAAACTTCCTACTGTCTGGCAGCTTCCAGACTGTAGCAACATCTCCTTCAGTGGCTCAGTTCTGCACTGTGACTTTGGAAGTTGTTCTGGTAAGTTCAACATAAAATCTTTTTCTCTAACACTCCCTCCAATTCTGGCAGCTATACATATCTTCCATAAATTCCTGTCTGATTAAAATAGCTTAAATGAATTTTCTTTTCAGGAAGTATAACCATCATGAATATAACATCTAACAATTTTTTCCCAAGTGGGTAATCTATTGTCCCCAAACAATTCTTAGACAGTCAATCCTTTCCTTGTGATTTAAAATGCCTTTTTAACATATACTAGATTTCCACGGATCTATTTCTTTACTTTGTTCCATTGTTTGGATTATCTGTTCCTACACCAATATCACTCTCTATCGACCACTTTCTAGTAAATATTTATATGTGGAAGAGCTGTTTCCCCATCATTGTTCTTACTGTCAAAATTTGCCTGGCTATTCCTGTGCATTTTTTTCTTCTAGATGACTTTTAGAATTAGCTGGTAAAGTTCTATTTTTAAAACTCTTGCTAAGTTTTTATTGGACTTTCACCACCCTTATAGATCAATTTTGGGAGAATTTATGTCTCTACAATATTGTGTCTTTACCAGGACCCATTTATATTGGGAACTGGCTAACTTCAGGGAGTGGGCCTGAAGCTTGAAGGCACAGGACCATACCAAGCTAATGCACTTGGCAAAGAGTAGCTCATTGGCATCTTAGAGCAAGGGAGGTTTTGCAAAATGGTGAGAATGCAAGCCAGGCCACCTGGAGTTAAGAAGTAGTTTGATGACAATACACTGGAAGATAAATAACCATCTTACCTGTAAAAGAAAGAACTTTAGGCCACATGCTGTGGCTGAGGAAGGGACTCTGGAGTCATGAACTTTTCCATAAGGAGGGTATGTCCATGTGCTGAAGTAACCCAAAGGCCCCCAAATTTTGGGCGGCATCAAGATAAGATGAGAGGGAACGACACTGAAGGCTCCAGAGAACTTGGAGCCAAGGGAGCATGGAGGAAAAGATCTGGTTTCCGGTTCCTTGGAGACCAGGGTAACTGAGGGCAAACTTGGCAGATGCTATGAGAGAATGAGGTGGGACGGGGAAGGGAGGAGAGCCTTCTTGGATAGTCAGGAAAAGAGGGATCAGCCTTGGAAGAGGCTGGAGGTAGGCTGGAATGAGGTTTACAGAGTCAAGGCATCCCTATGCAAGATTCCCCTGCAACGGTGACCACAGATTAGTCCTGTGTCCAGTTGGGGAGGTTCCTTTCATCAGCCCTCGCCTGCAGGGAGAAGCTCCACTTCTCAGCACCACTGGCTTGCATGTGTATTGTTTTTGCTAACTTATTTCAAGTGGGGGTCCTTGGGGGTTATGTCTCCTTCCCAGGGCCAGAGCTTCAGGCACTGGCTGGGGGCAGACGAAGTGTCAGAGAAGGCAGGGAGCTACCCCGGTGCCTACTCAGAGCTCTCCTACTAGAATGCTCTCCAGAGGTCTTCTGGACTGACCCAAGGTCTTCTGGAGCCTTTTGGGTCCCTGCAGCTTCTGCTGAGCTAAAAATCTGGATAGCACTTCAGAGTTTATATTCATTATCTCATTTGATCTACTAAACATACTCTGATTTAAGTGCGGCTATAATTACTGGTGGAGAAACTAAGGCACAAAGAGGTTATTTGACTCACTAGTAGGCACAAAGCTACCAAGTAACAGAGCCAGTTATTCATTCATTCAGCATTTCCTGAGGGCCTACCGTGTGCTCAACTGTCTGGAGACCCAGAGCTGAAAGGACCTCTCCGCAGTCACCATGGAGCACCCAGGCTAGTGGGCAGACAGGCTCAGGAACAGGCAATTCCAAAGCAATATTATCGCCTCAGTGGTGGTCTGTACTGATCCAGACGTTACACAGGAGAAGGCCCCCAGGATGGCCTGGGAGAGTCTCCACAGACATAGAGACAGCATTTGAGCTGAGACTTGAAGATGACTAAGAATTTTCCAGGGAGAAAAGTGGGGAGATTGTATTCCAGGAAGGAACAGCATGGGCAGAGGTACCCAGGCGTGAGGGGATGCAGTGCTCAGGGAAGCGTCAGATTGTTCTGGATCACTGAATCACACACGGCAAGGGGCAGGGGAGGTGGAGCAGAGATAGGGACTGACAGGCTGGAGGGCCACTCAGTCATGGCCAGGCACTAGCCTAAGCACATAATGACTCACAGAATCTTTCCCTTATCTAGGCTGGGACCCTCTGAGCATCACTTATACTCCAGAGCCACCGCAGGATCAGGCTGAGGCCGCCCTCTGCGGGACCTGTCTGCGTCCCAGCCTGGCCTCCTGCCTTCCCTGCCTGCCTCTCTGTCCCTAGTGCTTCCCCTGGGAGCACTTCCTTAACACATTCTCATCTCGAGGACCGCTCCCCCCCAAACACCTGCTTTATTATTTTCCATCACTTACGGCTACTCAACTCTGTGCCCTGTTTTTATTTCTTCACTGTTTGTCCCCTCCCACCAGAATATACACTCCCTGAGGGCAGGAACCTGACCTGTTTTACTCACTTGTGCCTTCTCATACCTGGAATGGTGTCTTGCACGTAGTGGTTACCCAAAAGATATTTTCCTGAATAAATTATCTCAATTAATTTTCACAAGGACCCTGTGAGGTAAAACTGTCATCCCATTCTACAAATGAGGAAACAGTTTAAGTTTAACAACTTGCCTAGCTCACACAGACAGTGCACGGCACAGCCAGTTCCAAACTGCCTGTGTGACTCCAAACCAAAGCTGCAGCTTTTAAACCCAGGCCCATGCTTGCAATTTCCAGAATATTCCAGGCTATTTCACACCTCTTTGGTGTTACTGAAGCTGCTTCTTTTGCAAAGCAATATTCTTCCTACTCCCCACCCCACCCCCCAGTTGACTGCCACAGTGCCCTTTGAGCCCCTCTGGTCCCTGGATAGACTCCTGGTGGCTCTTTCTCATGTGTGTTTTCTCTTTCTCTTCTGTGAAATTCTTTAGGATAAACTTTGCCTTATTCATCTTTGCTTCCTTAGCACCGCATTGGGGCCTGGCAGAAGGCTAGCAATCTGTGAATGTCTGTTGAATAGAAGGAAGCCAGGGAGGGAGGGAAGGAGGATATGAGCAGGGTCATGGAGATTATGGAGCTGGATCCAGCCTTGGCCTGTCAATGCCAGCGTTCTGTTGCCCACAGGGGCCCAAAGATCTGCCCGTGGGAGCCTCTGGCTCCTAAATGTTTGCTGATTGACAAAATGTCACTGACTTACATTTATAAGTACTTCAGCATGTACGAGTCAGTTTCACATAACATGGTGGTATAGGCAGAACAGATAACGTTATTTTTGCATGCCCTCTCCCCAGAATGGACACACAGTGGTCTCCCCAGTAGCCATCCTATTCCCTCTCCACGGGGGATCAGCCATGCTGTCTGCACAGGATAATCCCACCCCACTTCAGGGGTCTAAAGACAGTTTGGTCCAGTGGAGAGAGATGTAGATGGGAAATCCAGAGATCTGGGATCCAAATTCCAGTTCAGCCATAAGTGGCTGAGTGACCTTGGGTATGTCCTTCCTCTCTCCAGGCCTCAGTTTCCTTGTCTGTGACACGAAGGACCGGAACTGTCAAGAGATGATCTCTAACGTCCCTTCTGGTTCTAGGATCCCTGTATTTCTGAGACTCTAAATTGCTTGGTCTGTGGGAGGGCAGCTCAGGGTAACGGCCAGGGCCCTGGATGAGGAGCATAAATGTCTGGGTTCAGCCCCAGGCTCACCTCTTACCACTTCTGTTTTCAATCACCTAGCCCCTGAGGGCCTGCCTCAATGTCTTCCTCCATATGATGGAAGAAAATTATTCTTGCCCAAATTACTTTCCTGAGTGAATAAAGGGATAAAACATGGTAAGGATGAAGAAAAGGTAAACCATTTATGTTGCTAATCATTTGTGAGCATGTTCTCCAGTCTAGGCATTGCAGTAAGAACTTGACATACTTTATCTGATTCAATAGTCAGTGCTGTCAAGTGAGAAGCATACAGGGTGGTGTTCCGGAAATGCTTAACAACTGGCTCTCCGGGAAGAGAAGCCCTGACTGTAGCATTTGCTCATTTCTCTGGTGTAAATACTTTGCCAGGGTGCATTTCAAGCTAATCAACCTCGTGTGACTGAATGTGGAGTTGGAAAGAACTGCACACAGTTGGCTTGCAGGAGCCGAAGGAGCCAGCTTCAGCGCATCACTGTATCCACTTTATTTATAAGAAAGCCCAGATTCGGAAACTGGCCCAAATTCACAGCTAGCAGGGTGGGATTGAAACCCAGGCCTGATTGCCTAAATGCTCAACGTCCCTTCCTGTGTGTCACAGTAACGCTCTCTGCTGCGGCGGCCCGGGGCCATCTGTGCTCAAGAGATTGAACTTAAAACCAGAAGACGTGCGTTTGGAGCCTGGCTCAACCACTTTCTAGCCGTGAGACTTGGAGGCACCGTTAGCTTCTCTTAGCCTAAGACCTCAGTCTCTGCATCTGTTAAATGGGAGTGAGCACACAACACACATGGTTTCTCTGTGGCTCCAATGAACACGGCTGTGCTTGGTGACAGAAAAGTTCGGTCTTTAAGCAAAAGCAACGGGGCCACCGTAGGACAACAGGGAGTTGCTGCACACACAGGGAGCCTATGTGCTCTGAGGACACTGCTTCCCGCAGGCCTTGGGGTGCCCATCCGGCCTCCTTTTGCCTGAGGGTCTGTAGCCAAAAGCAGGTGGAAGCATCCCCAGGCAGGAGCCTGCCCTGTCCTACCACAGGCCCTGCTCCCTCAGCCTCCTCACTCCTAACGTGCCACCGCAAGCCCCTCCCTTCTGTCTCTCCCTGGGAGCTGAAGCAGAAACCAGAAACCTTCCCAGGGCTGCTGGAGTCCTGTGCCCCATAAATCAGGATGCATCCTAAGCTGTGGGACCAAAGGAATGCTCTGGAAAAGTGAGCGAATCCCCTGATGATCGTTTCCAAACATCCCACACCCCACGGATCTCAGACACATCCCCTGGATTAAGCTGCTTTCCAACACCACCCCACAGGAAGGATATTTGGGCTCAAACTTCCCTCTCTTGATGCTCAAGTAGCATGGCGTGGAAAGGTCCCCGAGGCAGCGCTCAGGGCTCCTGGAAACCATGCCCTGCTCTGTGATGACCCAGAAGGGACTTCAGCTGCCCTCGGAACCTGCACACCCCTGGCCTGGCTGACTTTGAAGGAGGGAGGTTGAAGGTCTGTGAGCGCCTTTGTAAGAAAGAGACATTGTACTCTTTCCAGGGACCAAGCCTATGCCTAAATCGTGCGAATTCACACACACACACACACACACGTGTGCACACACTCCCATCTGTACCCATCGTGGAGCATCCTTAGATTTTAGAGCTGCGCTCTGTGATGTTCACTCTCGGCCTCAGAAGAGTCAAGAAAGCGATTTCCAGGTGACCTGAGCACATAAGGCTGCAGAAGGGGAAAAAGTGTGGGCTGGAAACTGTGGAGGGACAACAAACAGGAGAAGAGATTTCCTGAGTGGACAGGGGCTTGGCACTGACCTCAGGAGGAACAGCTTCCCCAGAGCTAATTCAGTGGCAGCACTGGCCGCTGGGGCTGTAAGAGGGCGGGTTTGTGACCTGGTGCTGAGGGGCTAACAGGATCTGAGAAGGGGACTATCCCTTCTGAGTGACTGGGGATGGAGGAGAAAGCTCTGGCCTTAGACGGAGGATAGAAGGAAGGAAGCAAGGGAGGGAGGGAGGGAGAGGGGAGGAAGGAAGGGTAGGCGGAAGGAAGGCGGGCAGGAGGTGAGGGTGGTCAGGATGAGGCCTGGAAACGCCTCTGCAATGGGCTGCTACAAGAAACCAGCCAGAGTGAGTGAGTCGTGTGGGCCAGGGTTGTCTTTGCCCTGGCTTGTGTGTAGTGCTTTCCTTTCCAGCACTTTCCTGTAAGTATTTGCCTGAGGGGTGGTCTGGGCAGGGACAAGCTGGGGATGGGCAGAGTTCAGAAGCAGTGGTGGCCTTGGGTAGAGATTTGTCTCATCTTCTTGGCATCCAGGGGAGAGGCGAAAGATTCTCCCTGTGGGAACCTGAGCTAAGAAGAGGTAATTAATGGTGGTGGCGGTGGGGTTCTAGTAGGCCAAGTAGCATTGACCAAGAGTCCTCCCACGTGGCGCCGCCCTGGTGAACTGACCACTATCCCAGACCAGGCCTTGTCAGGATCTCAGAACTGATCCAATCCGAGGGGCCAAGTTGCCAAGCAAACTCCCAAGGGTCAGAAACCTGCAGAGCAGCCTTGGCCAATGTGTTCAATCCCAATGAGGGCTCCAAATACCCATACCACCCACTCAGGCTACCCTAGCCTGGCACTGGAGCCCCTAGACAGCTGAGGCTGTGTGTTGGATCTGCACAAGTCTGAGGCCACTCCATCCTGGCCACGGGGAGGCCCAATGACATCCTAGTCCACATCAGAGCATGAGGCCTGGTCCCTGGAGTGTTGCTAGATTTAGGAAATTTCCCCCAAATGGTGTTGGACAAACATTGACCTCTGTGGCTCAGGGCTCCTTCTCGCCTCTCCCAGGTCATCACCCTCACTCCGTCTGCCCCCATCTTGAGTGGAATGAGTCCATTTCATTTCACTCACCCCGAGCCTGCCTCCCAGGCTCACCCCTGTGAACCTCGGCAGGCACCGAGAGTGCCGGCAAAGCCGTCAGTCCAACCGCTTGGTTTACAGCCGCTTGGTTTCCTTGGACACTGAGCTGAAGTCTCTGAGGCCAGCTTCTGAGAGTTGCCCTGCATCCTGCCTGTGAAAGGGGCCTCGGCCTCTCCTGAGGCGGATGTGGGCTCCCTGAGAGAAGGTGGGCCCCTGCCAGTGGAAAGTTAGTGCTGCAAGGACAGGACAGACCTCCTTGTCCACCCCATACGCCACACTGATGAGGACCCTGCGGCCCAGACTGGGGCTGCAGCTACTCCTGGGTCACAGGACAGGTTCAGGGCAGACCTGGGGCCAAACCTGGGCCTCCCGCTGCCCATTCTTTCTGGTACAGCTCCCTCTCCCGCCCCCAAGCTCCTGCTCAGATACAGAGACACAGGGAGCTTTCCTGAGCCCAGGCAAGGACCCCATACCCCTCCCCACTTTCCCAGGATGAGCGGTGGTAAGGGCTGGGTGAACTCTGGCCAGGGCAGGAAAGTGCTGTCTAAACACGCAGTGGGGCCTGTGTGTCTGGCTTGGCCAGCTGTCACCCGGGCCAGGTGGGCCTCTGACACACAGCAGGAATTTTCCATTCGCGCATCCTCTGGCTGGTTGAGATCCAAGGCATTTTTAAGCCCTCTTTTTTTCATTCCACTTGTCTCCCCTGCCCCACAAAGATGCACCCTGGGGTCCAGAGCGTGGGTCCTTATATTCTCACAGAGGCTTCAGGGAGCCCTACCTTCCACACCCAGGGGCCACCTATTAGCACCTAAAACATAGAATGTAGGAGCAGGAAAAGTGCTTTTAAAAAATCTGCACAGACGATGGAATTGAAGTTCCAAGAGAACAGTGATGTGCCCAGGGTCACTCGACGGGTAAGTGGTGCAACCAGGATCAAACACAGATTTGTCTAACCCCGACACTATTATATTTCCACTGTACTCATTTCTCAAGGTTAAGAACCAAGGTCACTGAGATACACTATAGGCCACGTGAGGGAGTTCCAAAGATGAAGCTGCAAGCTGAGCCATCCTATGAGGAAACTGCCAGATCACAGGAGAAGTCCCCAGAATGGACAGCTGAGTTGTCAAGGACACATGCTTCATCACGCTCCTTCTCCTGGCCTAGCAGCAGCAGCCCCCATGGCTCCTTCTCAAGGCAAGGCCAGTGGGCAGTGACCCCTCAGTGTCCTGTGACCCCTCACCCTGCATCACAGTGGTGGGGATGTTTACTGGGTTGGGGCAGACTTGACCCTGTGTCCAGGGCATTCCCTGGGCAGTGATAGGGCCTTGACCCCGTGAGACTGGGGGAAAACACTGCCTCTACAAGTTGAATGGCCTTCTGCAGGCTCCTCCCTTAGACCTTGGGAGTGTTTCCCAGAGTCATAATAACTCCCCAGAGCGTGAGTCTTCACAAAGCTGGACCTCCAGGAGCCCCTAGCCTTGTGTCCGGAGGTGGAGGTGGGGAAGGTGATGACAAGAACACCCAGAGGGTTGTTGGGCCTGTACGACCTCCCACCTCCAGGAAACTTGTAGAACGAGGTCCCCTTTATGAGCCCAGCATTTCCCAAAGTAAGTTCTGTGAGAGAAAGTCAAAGGGTGTTAGAGAAAGAAATGTTCCTATGGTCAAATAAGTTCAGGAAACCGGGTTAAATCAATTGTGGTTCCTCAAATGTATTATAAATTTCCTGCAAATCTCCTAGAGTGGTGGGTCTCAGCCGGGGGAGAATTTGTCCCCCAGGGGAACTTTGGCAATGTATTTAGACATTTTTAGTTGTCACAACTGGAGGGGTGCTGTGGCATCTAGCGGGTAGAGGCCTGGATGCTGCTAAACGTCCTGTAATGCACAGGACAGCCCCAGCACAAAGAAGTACCTGGCCCCAAATGTCAACAGTACTGAGATGGAGAAAGGCTGTCCCAGAGCATCACAGACTCCCAAGGCGGGTGTCTGGGCTCCGCAGTGTAGAGAACAACTGTCATTCTTTTGGGCCAATCAGCATCTGCCCTCCTTTCTATGTTTAAGGATTCCCCCATGTTTTGAAGCAGAGGTTGCCTCCCTGTACAGAAGCTGAAAGTGGCCTATTCACATTGTCCCAACCTCTCTTGAGCCAGGGTGCAGGCACGTGACCTCACTCCATCAACCAGACACATCTCCCCAGGCTTTGAATCCAAAACCCTTGACGCAAAGAAGCAGGGGCTATGCGGAACCCATTCTGGGGAGGGTGGTGGCAGCGGTAGTGGCAGTAGCTACAGTCTGTTTCCAGAGGGTACAGTGGTGGCTGTTCTAGAAGTGCATCCAGTGTGGGCGGAGCTGGTGGCACAGGCTCAAGTGTCCGTGCTCAGTGGCAGCAGCACTGAGTCTTCCTGGGACCGTCCTACAATATGACTTTGGGCATTGTTCCTGGCATGCTTTGTCTCTGACCTTGGTTTTGTGACCATATGGGAGAGTCTGTGAGCTACCCAAGATCCTTAGGATAAATTCTCTTTAAGCTTACTTAATTTGGCAGACTTGGCTTCTGAGGTTTGCAAACAGGAACTAACGCTGAGTGATGCTCAGAGTTTCCCAAATGTATTTGGGCAAAGGATTCTTTCTTTTGCAGAGTATCTCAAGTCACCATTGCTCCATGAGCATGCTTCGAGAAACATTGACCAAAATGACAGTCAAATAGGGGTTCCCATCACCTCTGCTCCAGCCAGAACCAGACCACTGCAGAGGGCCACCTTACCTGAGGCCACGGAAGATGCTCAACACCTCTCTCCCGATCCTCGCCAGCTCAGGGCCAGCCCACAACCACTCTTGTCCCCAGTGCCAACCAGAGTTGAGAATAACACAGCTGGCTGCAGCCTCAAGAACCGAAACATAATCAAGGTGTGGGAATGACTGGGTTTGTCAGAAGGTGGAAGGAACTAAAATGTGGATGCTAACTCTGTTGCTTGATTGGGCTGATGATGTTGGCAGGTTGGAGATAAGTTTAAAAAGAAATGAGGTTTTGAGAATCTGTGGCATCAGGAGGGAAAAGGGGGGAGCTTTAGGGAGGGTCAGCTAGCTCCCCAGAGAAGAGTGAAGCTATTTTAGGGAATTCTACGCCCAGATTTCATGGAAAGTGCTGAGGCCGGTTTCAGGTATGTTTAAAGAGAGCAATTTTAGACTCACTCGTTCATTTTCCCAACCAGGGCATATCAAGCCCCAGACATTGAGCAGGTACTGGGGAGGCAGTGTTGAACCAAACAGACACCCCGACCTGTCCCTGTCTTCCTGGAGCTCACAGTCCAGTAAGGGAGACAAACCTCCAATGCCTGAGGTTATGACATTATGATGGAGTTTCATCATCTGGGAGGAGAGGGGAGCCAGGAGATTGTAGCATGAGTGACTCAACATCTCTGGGGTCAAGGAGGACTTCCCTGGGGAAGGGACCACCAGAGGAGCAGGTAGGAGCCCGGTGGAAACAGGGGTGCACCCGGGCAGAGGTAGGATTCCCATGAGGCTGAGGTGGAAGGTACACAGTGGGTTTGGGGACCTGGAAGAAGGTTCCAAAAGCCCAGAAGGGCAGGGCAAGTAGACTTCAAAGCCAGGCTGAAGAGGTAGGGGGAGCAGATCTGCAAGGGCCCTGCAGGTCTCATCCTGAAAGCACCGGGGACCATTCGAGAGCTCAGACTGGAGCCACGAGACACAGGCTGAGGGGAACCTGAAACTAGAAAAAAAAAGATGTGGCTTCTCCAATGGTTGAGGCAGATGAAGGACCCTGGCCTCAGATGGGGATGGGCGTCCAGGTGAACTAGAAAGAGGGAGGCAGACGGAAGAGGAAAGCATGGACTTTGGGAAGCACCTACAGTGCGCTCAGGCCTCATGCTGGCTGCTTTTCATGTGACTTTGCTTTTACAGCAGAGCTGAAATAACCATAAAAGCAGCCCTGGCCACGCCTGAGCGCACTGTAGGTGCTTCCCAAAGTCCATGCTTTCCTCTTC
>NC_060271.1:117489978-117559265 GCF_021613505.1 Equus quagga | reverse complement strand
GTGCGTGCACATCTGTGCACATGTGTGTGCACACGTGTGCATGTGAGGCTGAGATACAGTTATCCGTCTCTCCATCTATCCATAATCCAGCCTGGCCATGATGTCAGCATGAATTAAGATGTTTACAGAAATGAAAAAAAAATGCTTAGAAGTTAATCTCTATATGGGGGGTGTCCAGCTTCAGAAGGTTAATATCTTGATTTTTTTAAAATCCCTTTTCTGTTTTTTCAAAGAGGATTTGGTGTTCTCAGTCACAGCTGGGAGCTTAAGAAAATAGAACAGCATTTCTCCCTGCTGCCTTTCCCTGCAGCCCTAGGCCTCTCTTGCTGCAACTGGGGACAGAGATGCTTGGATCCTGGCCTTGGCTCAGGCCAGCTCGGTGCCTCAGTTTCCCTCTGTATACAGATGCATGGGGCTTCCCTCTCTGTATCCCTCTCCCCGCTCTTAGGGAAAAGGTTGGTCCAGCCAGAGAGCAAAAGGGCTCAGACACAGGAGGTGAGAAGTGGGACTTACAAGTGAAGGAGCTCAGGGGACCTGGCCTGGCAGCTGAGGAGAACCACAGGCCCCGAGGGAGGCTCTGGAGGTGTGTGCAGAGAGAGGAGGAAGATGCACGAGCTGCAGTGTGTTGTGGGGAACAACCCAAGAGTCCTCTCTCCCGCCTTTACTGTCTGGGTGGACCTTGGAGCATCCTTCTTCCTGGAAAAATGGAGATGACAATGGGACCACACATGCACTGGAGGTGCTCTTAAAACTGAGTCTTAGGGCAAACAGGACAGTGTATTTTGGGGGTCACCTTTGGTGAGTGGACAGAGGCCTTGGTGTGGCCATTTGTATCCCTCAGTCAAAGCCCTGGAGGTCAGGTACCTCCTGGAGTCCCAGCACATCAGACCCCATAGCTCCCTGGCCCAAAACTATGGGGAGAGAAGCCCCCTCTGCAGAAGGCTGGGCCCTCAGGGTAGCAAGAGGTGAGCTGCAGCCCCACGCAGGGCTAGGATTCTCAACAATTTTGACTACAATAAAAAAGCAGGTTCCAGTTTCTTCAGATTCCAAAGGTCAACACAAGTACCTCTGCTCAAGTGTGGTGCCCTGGCTGTTGCCTAGACCCCAGCATCTCTTTGCTAGGCCGAGATTTTTCTTATTAGGAAACTGCACAATGGGTTTCAGACTCAACTGAGACCCAAGTGCTGTCATCACGTTGCATGCCCTTGGTCCTTCCCCTCTCTGGGCTTCTGTTTCCTCACCTAAGTGGGAATTTAGACCAGATGACCTCCCCGCCACTACACACACACACACACAAGTTCCCTTTGGCACTCATTTTGAGACTCTAAATTTCTACTGAATCTCTGCTGAGTGTCTTGCCTGTCTCTAATTAGCTCAGTCCTTCCAGGGACCTCCCACCCTAGGCCAGACACCTACCCCCACCCAACCCCCACCCCCCTTATCCAGGAAGGAGGGAACAGAGGGAAGGGAAGGAAGCACTTCCCGTATCACATGATCCTCCCAACCATCTTAGGAAGGTAGGTTATGAAGCCGGGCAGGGGCAGGACCCACTCAGGGATGCCAACCCCAGAACCTACGCTCTTTCCTCTGCCTCACAGCTGCCTCCTTAGATCCGCTCAGTTGAAACAGGCAGAGTTCTTGGCCAGGAGGTTTGTCTGACTCAATTCATCAAGTCTTTATTAATAGACAAGAAAGCCTTGCTTGGCAAGGTAGTAGGGAACAGAGAAGGTCCACGGAGCCTATGGGGTAATTCCCTTCTGGCCTCTGGGCTGGGGCTCACTCCCTCCCCCGGGCCAATGTCAGGCCATCATCAGACACCCCTGCGCCTCTGGCAGGCGTTTTCTCATTTGTCCTTTTGGATCCAGCAAGTTACAGCTCATTCCTTTGGCCACATTGTTCCTTGACGACATCACTTTTTCCATCTCCCTGACGGCTCCTTCCGCCTGAGCACTGCCTCCCAGCTGATCTCCATCTCCCTGACACGCTGTGGGTTCCATGATCACCGGACTGCGCCATCTCTGGGTCATCGAGATCTGCGCAGTGCAGAGTCCAGGTACCCAACTGTGCCTCCCCATGGTGACTCAGTGCCAGAACCAACCCTCTTCAGTGTGGTTGGAGGATCCCTTCCCCTTCAGATCACTTGGTGCGCTGGAGACACTGTCCTTCTCCCAGGCACCCAGCTCAAAGCGTCAAAGGCATCCCTCAATCTGTGCACAGCTGTGGGGACCCCTCTGAGTTCCTGCCTGGGCTGGGTGACTGGAGGCCATGCTGGGTCTAGGCCCTGAGCAACTTGGCCTCCTCCCTCATCTCCACCTCGATGGGTCTCCAAGTCCAGCTAGTTCATGACAGTCCTATCTTCCATCCCCTTTGCCAGCTGGAGTCACTTGGCCTCACCCACAGTTCTGCCACGTTTCCTACTCAAAGTCGAGCATCTGTTCCTCCTGTGGCAAGCGCAGGTGCTCGGTCCTGGGCCCTCCTACAGCCTTCCTCTCTGAGCTGCTCATCCATTCACACAACCAGTATTTTTTAAGCTCTAATTATGTGCCAGGTCCTGTATCGATGGCACCTTCTGTTCTGTTCCCCTATTGCTGCCTAGCTCTGCCCTCAATCATTTTCTAGCTAGGGATTGAGGCAGAAGAGTGAAAGCAAAGACTCTGGAGTCAAACTGATCTGGTTTGAATCCTGGATCTGTTTATTTACCTGTAAGAGCTTAGACAAGTTGCTTCCCTGTGAGCCTCAATTTTATCATCTGTAAAGTAGGAATGCTGCCATTGCCAGGGCTGTTGGGAGCACTAAGTACAATTATATATGTACCTGGCATAATGTCATTTCTGGCAGAAAGACAAGAAAGAGCCTGGAGCATTTGGAGGAACTACAAAGAATACAGAATGGCTAGTGCAAACAGCCCTAAGCGGAGCAAGGGGGATAAGGCCAAAGAGGCAGGCTGGGCAGATCGTGTAGACAGGAGGCCATGCCAGGAATGCAGGGCTGGCTCTGGGGGCCGTGATCTCCTCGTGGAATAGCTCTGCCCAAGCACCTTTCAGGTCCCTCCGCTACCTCCACGTAGCAGTGCAGGTTTCTTAGACTGGCACTTCAGGCTTTCCAACAGCCTCCCGGTCCAGCCTTCTCTCTCACCACTCCAGGAATAATATGGGGAATCAAGTGGCTTCTTCCTCATAGCCTCTCTCCTGGCAAATGATTAATGTGAGGTGCTGGGAGGCAATCCAGGCCTGCTTGGTGCTTCCCCTCTGCACACACCCTAGCCTGCCTCCCTCCTTCTCTTCCCTGCCAACCTGATCCAGGGGAATCAGCTCCCCTCAACCCCAGCATCTGAATCCAGATTGCTTCTCCTCCCCCCTACAAATGCCCAAAGGTTGTGCATGGCCTAGCAAGGCCGCTGGCTGCCAATCAGCACCAGGGCTCCTCTTTGAGGACAGACCAAGGCTTTGGTCTAATTACATGGGCTCCAGCCATCTGAGATCACCAAGGCCAGGGACAGCTGAAGTCAGGTGGCCTCCACGGTCTGCTCCAGCAAGGCCATCCTGCTTTCAAAGCTACAATCATGAAAATCAAAACAGAGAGAAGGGCTGGGTTGGAAAGGGAGACCTGGGTCTCAGCTATCAACAATAACGTTCTCATTTTTGGAGGGGGCATACAACTGATGTAACGTTGTATTAGTTTTAGGTACACAACATAGTGATTTGATATATGCATATATTACAAAATGATCACCACAATAAGTTTAGTTGATATCCATTACCAGACAGAGTGACCAATTTTTTTCTTATTATAAGAATTTTTAAAATCTACAGTATTGTTAAATACAGTCACCATGCTGTACATTATATCCCCAGGACTTAATTATCTTATAACTAGAAGTTTATACCTTCTGACTACCTTTACCCATTTCACCTCTTCCTTACCCCACCACCCTACCTCTGGCAACCACGAATCTGTTCTCTATATCTGCAAGTTTAGTTTTTTTAAGAGTCCACATATAAGTGAGATCATACAGTATTTATCTTTCTCTGTCTGATTTATTTCACTTAGCTTAATGCCCTCAAGGTCCATCCATGTTGCAAATGGCAGGATTTCCTTCTTTTTTATGTCTTGGCTATTGTAAATAATGCTGCAATGAACATGGGGGGGTGCTGATATCTCTCAAGATAGTGATTTTGTTTCCTTCAGATAAATACCCAAAAGTGGAATTGCTGGACCATATGGTAGTTCTATTTTTAATGTTTTGGGGAACCTCCATATAGTTTTCCATAGTGGCTGCACCAATTTACGTTCCTACCAACAGTGTTCAAAAGTTCCCTTTTCTGCACATCCTTGCCAGCACTTGTTATCTCTTGTCTTTTTGATAATAGCTATTCTAACAGGTATGGGGCAATTTCTCATTGTGGTTTTGATTTGCATTTCTCTGGTAATTAGTAATGTTGAGTGCCTTTTCATATTCTGTTGGCCATTTGTATGTCTTCTTTGGAAAAATGTCTATTCAAATCCTTTGCCCATTTTTTAATTGGATTGTTTGGTTTTTTCCTATTGAGTCGTATGAATTCTTTATATATTTTGGATGTTAACTCCTTATCAGATATATGATTTGCAAGTATTTTCTCCTGTCCTATAGCTTGCCTTTTCATTTTGTTAGTTTTCTTTGCTGTACAGAAGGTTTCTAGTTTACATTCTCACCTTTTAATACAATTAGTTAGTCTTAGTTTCACCTTCATCTCACTCGGAGTCCCCCAACCACTGTGTGAGGGAGGCTATATGGAGATTGCTGTCCTCATTTTCTCACAGTTCAGAGGTGGACACTGAGGCTCACGAAGGGCTATGGCTTGCCTGGTTCTCATAGCTGGTCACTGCAGAGGTCTCCTGCCTGCTGGTCCCTTCCACTAGGCTGCCTGTCTGGTGAGTTGGGGTCACGTCAGTTGCTTGGTACCAACTCAGAATCATAGAGTTTCAGTGCTGGAAGGGAATTTTTTTGAAATGCCTCCTCAGCATCCTGACAGTGTCCACAAATCTTTCAGGGAGTTCCTCCTCTGGGAGAGGAGCAGCACAGATAGAACAGACACTGTTGTGGCCCAGGGTCTCATCTGTCTCCATCTTGCTCATCACCTCCTCATTTCCAGGAACATCCTCTCCTATTTCTTCCTACTCTAACATAACTTCTCGGAAAATCTGGGACTCAGAAGCCACTAAATCATGGTTAAAAAAAAATCATGGCTGGTTTTGGGGGAACACACGTTTCGTTTAATTTCTAGAGGAAAAAAAAATACCAGGAGGACATTCATAATTTTAAAAAATATGTTATTTCAGTTATTTTTTAAAGCATAGACTGAATAATTAGATTCTGCAGCATGTATTTCCATCTTTGAGTATTTCAAACAGGTTCTTCTGTAGCTGGTCAGCTCAGTTTAGCCTAGACTAGAATCCAAACCAGATGAACCAGAGGGACTAGCATTTCCGTTTTTTGGTTTTTTTAAATTAAACCACATTATTGATGTATGATTGACATACAAAAAACTGTACATATTTAATGTATACAACTTGATGAGTTTGAAGATATGTGTCTGTGAAACCATCACCAAAATCTGTGTCATAAACATATCCATCACCTCCAAAAGTTTCTTTCTGTGCTCTTTATTTATTATTATTGTTATTACTTTTTATAAGAACGTAACATAAGATCTTTCCTCTTAGGAAATTTTTAAGTACGCAATATTGGGATGGACTAGAGTTTCAAACTTGGCATGGATACTCTCTAGTCCATCCTACTCATTTGACAGATAGGGAAACTGAGGCTTCGTTCAGAGAAGTGCTCTCCCCAACAAATTTGGCTCCTTAGTGGTACAGCCAAGTCTCATCCCAGATCTTGGAATCCCCATTCGGTGCTGCATCCACCATGCTGCAGCCCCGCTGTGGCCTGAGATCTGGGCAGCCTGGGGAAGGGGCCAGGTGACCCCTGAGCAGCTCCTGGTCCCAGACAGCCTGCCCAGGCCTGCTCAGGCTGCTTTGATACTCCAACTCACGCATGTGTCTGGCTCAAACGGTCGTCCCTTTGGACTGCTGCAAGGGGCTGATTAGATGTAATTGCTTTGCCTAGAGCGAGCTATCTGCTTAATAGAATCAGCTCCCAGTAATTAGCCTGCCAGAGGCCCATTTCCCTTGCTGGAGTCCTTGGGCCTCCAGGCCCTTACTCCAACCTGTGATTGTTGAGCCTCTGCAGGCAGCAAGGTGTAGGATAAAGGAAGTGGTGGGGGCAGGGACTTTGGGCAGGGTTGGGTGGGGAGCTGGGAGAAAGCCATGCTGGGAAGGCTCAGCAAGGACTCCAGGTGCAGCCTTCCCTGGGGAGAGGGGATTGTAGCATTTCAGCGTTGGAGGGACAAAGACCTTGGCACAGAGGGACTGCTCCATAGATGTTGAACTGAGCCCAACTGAACCACAAAGGGGATCTAGTCCCGCCCAAAACTCAGTACATTCAGTGCTCAAGTCAAAAGGCATTTCTTGCAGACCTACTATGTGCCCAGCACTGTGCTAACTCCTTAGATCCTTCTAAAACGGCCTCAATCCAAG
Organism: Equus quagga; assembly: GCF_021613505.1. Taxonomy (NCBI): domain Eukaryota; kingdom Metazoa; phylum Chordata; class Mammalia; order Perissodactyla; family Equidae; genus Equus; species Equus quagga. Next base: position 117,552,689 of record NC_060271.1, on the reverse strand, counting down.
GGGTCAACCAGGCTGTTCTTACATACCTCCACTTATTACACCCTGGACAGCCCATTTCTTCTTCAGAGGCATGGAGAACGTTCCATCTATTTTGAGCTGAAAGCTCTTTCACTGTAGCATCTCTCCATAGATCACTGGCCCCTCCTAGACCACCCAGAGCAAAGCCAATCCCTCCTCTCTGTGACAGCTCACATGTCCCCTGTATCTTTTCTCCAGGCTGAACATCCAAAGTTCCCTTGGTTGTGTTATGAACATCATTTTGGTGAGGCCCCTCATTAATCTGGTTGATAGGCCTGGAACCTGCTCTGTTCATCTATTCCTCTCTCCCAACACGGTCAGGAGTCCAGCAGCCAGACCAGAGGGGTCAGGATTCCTCTCCCAATAGAAGGAACTGCAGGCCTCGCCAGATAAGGACACTACCCAAGGAGTGCCGTGGTGGCAACCCAGCCCCTCCACTGAGGGAACGACACCCAAAATCTGCTCATTCGGAGTAAAGCATCACCTCTTTTGCCCTCTCCCCAGCCCTGACACCCTGACACACACACACACACTCACACCGCCATGCACGCTCACAGGCACCACTCGATACTCGTTGGCTGATTAATTACTGCAAGTGTTATTATTATTATTGTGTTTGGTGCTGAGCACAGACTGCCTTTGCTTGCTTCTCAGAAGCCATAAACCAGCAAAGAAGGATTTCAAGATTTGTGAGGCTGTTGACTAGATCGCCAGGCTCACTGTTTTCCTTAGCAGCAACACATTTGTCAGGGAATACAAGTCATGGCCACTCCCGAATCTCCGCAGAGCACAGGCTTATGGGACTGAATTCTTGCAATGGGAGGGGGGCAAGTTTAGGGAACTTATCTTGTAGCCAAAGGTTTGGAAGGCAGGGTAGCTGAGCTCAAGTCCCAGCTCTGATGCTCACTCCCCTTGCCGAGCCTCAGTTTCCTCATGGGTCCTGGGTAGTCTAAGGTTTCTTCCAGGTTTAATTATTCTTTCAGCCTTAGCCAAATACAGAGAAGAACGTGTGTGGAGGAGAAAATAAGAAGGACTGGGAGTTAGAAGAAGGAGAAAAGAGGAGACTGAGACTAAAGCCTCCTACGCACACACATGCACACGCACTTGCACACACACACACTTCCCCCGGCCTGAAGAACAGTGGCTGGTTTTCTCCAGATCTTGCTCTCTCATCACCTGCTGGCCTGCCTGAGACCCCAGCAATGGGTGGATCTGTCCACTGCCCCTGCCCCAAGTGTGGGGAAAGGGAAGGTGATGAAGAGGGAAGGGAAAAGGAAAGAAGGGGAAAATAAGCAGAAAAGAGGAAGACATGCAAATGGCGAAAATAGAAAAGTAACTCCTCCCAGTGTCGGTGAGGGCCAAGCGGGCAACCTCGTGCACTGTTGGGGAGAGTGAAAACCAAGACAGTCACACCGAGAACAGCCAGCAGGGTTTAGTGCCATGCAGTGGGCACATGCACTATGACACTTCTGGGTATGTGCCCCAGTGAAAATTGCCTGCAAGTCCCTAAGGACACACATAGGAGGATGCTCATCTCAGCATGTATTCAGGATCAGAGGTGGAGGCCCCCGAGGAGGCCCTCTCTGGAGTAAGGGATCTGTCAAATGTGGTGGCTGCAGACTTTGGACAAGGGCATTCTGCTGACGACTGGAGCAAGCCTGACCCCCACAGCAACTCCTTGAAGACCGATGGTTCTCACTGTCACTAGTAGGAGCCGCGAGTCTGTCTCCCCGGATGGTCACCCAGCTCATTTAGGGCAGGACAAAGAACACAGCCAGGTGTCCACCTCCCAGCGCCGTGCTCTCTCCTCAACAGCTCCCAGAGCCTCTCCTTTGTGAACAGCTGCCTTTTGTGTTTGGTTTGGGCTTGAGATGTTAAACAAATAGTGTCTCTTGACAAATGCAAGCCGGCTGCACTGGGACCGGGTATGTTCTCTAAATCCAGACTAATCCTCCATGTCTCTCCCCACAGAGATGCACCAAGAAACACCTCAGTCGTACCCTCAGCACCTGGAGTCCCATCAACCAGCCTTCAGAGGCCACGGTCCCTGGTGTAGCTCTTTGTGTCAGCCACTTCCCCATCTTTCTGCTGCAGCTCCTGGGCTTACTAGGCCCCTCCCCTTCTCCGGCCTGCCCAGGGCTTGATGTTGGGAGGGCTCTGGACACTCCTTCCTACAGAGAACCATGGGCTCCAGGCTGTGTCAACCCTCCTAGCTCAGCCAGGCCTCCTGGAGTGGATGGAGGAGGGTTCACACAGTGCCTTCTGTCCCAGGTGCTGTACCAAGGGCTGTGGGGCACGGACATGAGTAAGGCCCTATTCCTGCCCTGCAGGAGCTTATGGTCTGCTCTAGACAGTATGGACCAAAGTTTCACATGAGGCTCTGGTCCAGCTAGTAATGGATACCGTCGGGTCTGAATCCTGGCTAGTCTGACTCAGGGTCGGCTCTTTCATTCCCTATGTCACTGCCTCCTGCCCCCATCCTCCAGCCAAACTGGCCAATAAAGGGGACCAGAAAGCAATGGAGAGAGAAGGCTCTGGGCCCCTCATCCTTCAGACCACATTCTTGGCCATTGTACAATGAGTATTGCTGGTCACTGGACCAGGTCTGTCATTAACATCAAAGAATGTCAGAGCAGGAAGGAACTTTTCAAGATAGTCAACCCTTTCACCCTGTAGGAAAGGAAACTGAGGCAACCTATAGAAAAAGAAAGAGATGCCACATGACTCTTGCAAGTCTACCCAGCTAGTTGGGAGTTGGCGGCAGCACGGGGACTCAGCTCCAGGTGTCCCAACTCCGAGTTCAACGCCCCCTCCACATGCTTCCTCAGGCCTTCGGACACTCACATCTGTCTTTTTCCTCCCCCGCTAAACTAGGAAGGGCTTGCTCCAGCTTTAGAAGGGTCTGTCTGCAAAGAGTCACAGAAGCCAATTGCCAGGGTTTTCCTGCCTGCAGACTCTGTGGTCGTCTGTACCACTGTGCCCACTGACACTGCTGGTGTCTAACCCAGCAGGTGTAGGACACTTTAAGGCCTTCACTTGTGCACTGAAGACACAAGGAAATGTGTAGAGCAACTCTGACGAGCAAAGCACTGTGCTGCCCACTGCAGGAGGCATAGCATGAGTAAGAACGGTCTCCACCCTGGAGAAGATAGTGAGCCAGTGCAGAAGACAAATGTTAAAGAGCCAACTAATTTACTGGGCAGGAGGAATATCTACTGAACTGAAGCTTAGACAGGGTGCTGTGGAAGCACAAGGGAGCCCATGGTTCTGATTGGAGGCAACTGAGGAACGCTTCATGGAGGGAGTGTCCTTTGAGTTGAATCTTGAAGCCTGATTAGGACAGAAAATGGAGGAGTCAAGGAGCTACAGGCACCCCAGCTTAAGGGAGCCACATGAGCCAGGAATGAAGCATGATAGTACTTGGATGTGTTTAGAGCTTAGAGGGGAATGGAGTGGAAGATTATAAAATAGTATGTGTATAATGTTTAGTGCATAATAATATGCAGCAACTAATGATAATTAAACTCTGTGCCATCTTTCCTAACTCTGATTGTGTCCTTTTCCTCACAAACTAAAGTCTTAAAAGCAGCGGCTAGACCCTCTTTTCAACTGATTCTTGGAAGAACCATGGAAGCAGAAGCAGGCCAGGAAGCTCATGGGATGTTGTAAACGAAGGTAGCATAGACATGCCCTGGTCCAAACTCCTCCATTTATGGATGTGCGAACCAAGGCCCAGGAAGAAGGAGTGACTGGCCCCAAGTCCCTCAGCAAGCAGGCAGCAGAGATAAGACCCCAGCTGGGTCTCCTACCTCTCCACCCTGTGCTCTCTGTAGTGGACAGGATTTCAGAAAATCATCACACAGAAGGCTGACAGGATAACGATTTGAGGGATGTAAAAATCTCTCTCTACCTGGCCCAAAGCTTCCCTCCACTGGAGTCACCCAAGGATTCAAAAAAATAGAAGAACAAGGAGAAGCCACAGCTGAGCAGTTTTTATCATTTCTAACAGACAGGATTGACAGAGATGCTTTCGGACACTTGGCCCCAGGCAGAGGGTAGGGCATCCCCATCAGGGGATGGGGAGATACAGGCAGGTCCCAGGAGTCCCGGATGGAGGGGAGAGGGATAGGCTTTGAGGCCTTTGGTATAATCCCACCCAGGTCAAGGTTGGGCCGGTGGGACTCCTGCCTGCGGGTCTCAGGGGCTACTCAGAAACCTCGATTGGTTTCCCCCGACCAGTCCTCCCTTCTTAAAAGAAAGGAGGGAGGAATGGCAAGAGGAGGAGACCCAGGCTGCCCTCCCGGGTTCCAAGGGCACTGTGGCTGTGCTGTGCTCCCCCACTGGCAAGTGTCCTGATCTCATACATAATGGGGGCTGCAGGAAAGACCCCAGCTACGGAACAAGAGTCCTGGCCCCTCCTCACTCACTATGTGACCTTGGGCATTCCCCTTCCTACCCTCTGGGCCTCAGTTTCCTCTTCTGTAAAGTGAGAGGGTTGGGCTAGATGATCTCCACAGGTCCTTCCAGTTCTGAGTGCTGTGAGAACTAGCTTCGTCATAATTAACAATAAATGCCCTACCCCTAAAGAGAGCTTTTTCGCTTTTCCGAAGCTCATTCACCTTTCATCTGCACAGCAGCCTGGCCTGCAGCCAGAAGTGAGCAGACCTTGGACACACAGCCTTCCATGCTAAAAACCAGGTGTAGCGAACCACTCACTCATCTAGACCAGCTTTGGGAGTATTGGCTTCTGAGGTTGTTGGGGCCAGAAGAACAGAACCTAATTGTACCCCCAGCCCTGAGAAGCCAAGAAAGGCAGCGCTTTTCTTCCAGAGAGCCAGAAGATGCCAAAGGGGAAAGCCTGCAATAGCATGTGTTCATGGCCAAAGGAAAGGGCCGGAAAGTGTGTGTCAGATCAAAGAATCTGACAAGATCAGAAGATCTTCGGGGAGGTAGGGACAAGATGCCATGAATCAAGGCCTGCCCATCAGGCTCTGGTCAGAGACCTGAGTCCCAGGAGGGAAGAACTCATTATAGAGCCTCGTAGTGCCGGATTTGCACATGTGTGATCTCCTTTGATCCCTTACAACGATCTGTTCAAGAGCTAGTATCATTAGCTATCCCATTTACAGATGAAAAGAAATCGAAGCTCGAGGAGTCACTATGGAGAAGAGCGTGGGTTTGGGAGGCAGACCGAAGTCTCTTTCCAGCTGAATGAACTTGGGCAATTCTCTGCACTGCCTTGAGCCTCAGTTTCCCCATCTATAAAATGAACATAAACATACCTACCTTTCAAGATTGTGGTAAGGACTAGAGATAATGAATGTAACATGCCTAACCTGTTACACAGCACATGCTTGATATGTACTTGTTGAATGAATGGTTGAAGGAAGGAATGGGTGGACGGCACTCCTGGGAGAAGCAGCATAGTGTCCAGCAATGACAGGTCAGTGCAGGATGTGGGCAGATGGAGCTCCCACTTCTGGCTGGCTGCCTTCTGAGCCTACTCTCAGTCAGGGACCTTGGGGCCTCTTCCACGTCTCTCCGCGTGGCCATTCCAGGGTCCCGTGAAAGACTTTTTGACCCTCCTTGGCAGTGGGATTTACATTCCGATCATTCTGCTCACTCAGCCCATCCAAGTCTGGAGTTGTTTGGAGCTAAGCGAGGCCTGTGGGATCATCTGCCATGGCACCTCATCGGGGAGATAAGGAAGTGAGACTCTGAGAGGGGCAGTGACGCCTCGCCTGAGGTCCCACAGCCTGCCTCTCCTCCCCACCACTGCCACCATGTTTACAAATGAAGAAACTGAGGCAGAGGGAGGCCTTCGGTTTCCTTCAGTCTGTCAGCCAGCCTCCTGCTCTGGGCCTCATCTGACCTATTTCAGCTGGATCCTAGTTCTGTTGGGGTGCCCCGTGATGGTGTCTGGTGCTGTCTCTGGCAGCCCAGCCTGGCCCACTTGTGCAGGACTGGGGCCATGGATGTCAAGACAGCTTGATAGCCCCTGGGGAGCAGAGTGGAAGACCCTGGGACTGGTGCTCTTGGCCTCAGCTACCAGCCTGTGCCTTCTCAGCCAGTTCCAGGGCTTTCCCTTGGGCGTTGGCCACAGGTCCACAGCTGTGCCCTCCTGTTTCTAAGGCAGCCGGAGGGGTGTGGCCTGGGAGGAGGGAAAGCTTGGCTGAGTCCTAGTGCTGGCACTAACTCACTGTGTGCCTTTGCATGTCACTTAACCTCTCTGTGCCTCAGTTTCCTCATCCACATAATAAAGGGCAGGACAGCAAGGCCCGAGGTCCTTCCAGTTATGGAGTGCTGTGACTGTGGTGGAGGGATGCAGGGGGCGTGGGAGTCGCTCTTGTTCCTTTTCCCTTCCTGGCTTTTCATGTCGTCGTTTTATCTCCAGCTATCCAGGTCTCCAGTCTCATTCTGCCGCTCTTTCTGTCTCCATCTTTCACTCTCTGCCTCTCTCGCTCTGTATTTCTCTGCCTGCCTCTTCTTTTTCTGTGTCTGAGTCTACCTCTGGTTTTATCTCCTTGTCTGTCACACCCCCCCTCTACCTCTTTTTCTCTCTCTTCCTCTGTAGTTATGTGCGTTTCTCTGTCTTGTTATCTCTTTCTCCGGGTCTCTCTCTCTCCGTCCTGCCCGGTCTCTCCGCAGCTCTCCCGCTCGCTCCCCCACCCCTCCCCCTCCGCCAGCCCCCCTCCTCCCTCCCTCAGCGCGTCTCCCCAGTCCTTATTTGGCTGGGCGGGAGGGCTGGCGGGAGGAGGCGGCCGGCGGCGGGGGGCGGGGGGCGGGAGCGGGGCCGGGCGGAGGAGGGCGGTGGGTGGTGCTGAAGGGACAGCTCCGCGGCGGCGGCGGCGGCGGCATTGGAGGCGGCGGCCCCGGGGCGCGGAGCGAGAGCCCGGCGCGGGGAGCAGCGAGCGCAGCCATGCCCCAGGCCGCCTCCGGGGCAGCAGCAGCGGCGGCCGGGGCCGGGGCGCTGGCCGGGGGCGCCGGGGGGCCGGCGGCGGCCCGGGCGGGACGATGAAGCGGCAGAACGTGCGCACGCTGGCGCTCATCGTGTGCACCTTCACCTACCTGCTGGTGGGCGCCGCGGTCTTCGACGCGCTGGAGTCGGAGCCCGAGATGATCGAGCGGCAGCGGCTGGAGCTGCGGCAGCAGGAGCTGCGGGCGCGCTACAACCTCAGCCAAGGCGGCTACGAGGAGCTCGAGCGCGTCGTGCTGCGCCTCAAGCCACACAAGGCCGGCGTGCAGTGGCGCTTCGCCGGCTCTTTCTACTTCGCCATCACCGTCATCACCACCATCGGTAACTACTCGCCAGGCGGGGGGCGGGCACCCGGGGGCTGGGCGCCGGGTCCCGGGGTGGCCCGGAGCCGACCAGGGCTGGGGGGTTCCGCCGGAAGGGGTCTAGGCGCCCAACCCTGCGCTCCCAGAAACCCGAGTTCAGCCTGCCGTGTCTGCTCCGCAGGGACAGGACTCGGGGGAGGCGTCGATTCCTGGCTCCGGACCTGACTCTCCCGGAGGGCCAGCCCTAACTTGTCCCTGCCAGGCTGCGCGAAGGCCCCAAGGGACTCTGAAGTGTGTGAGAGGGGCAGGAACGACCGAGGAGGCTGGGGAGGAGGGGTGTGGCCCGGCCAGGCCCTGGAGCAGGGCGCTGAGTGTGAGCGGCGGGGAGCGCGCGATTCCTCCGTGTCCCTGAAGATGGGCTTCCGCACTTGTCGTGTCTACACCGGCTAGGGCTCCTGGGAGATGTATAGGTGCAGGTACTCGGCACTCCACGGCGCTCCGGGCCACTCTGGGTGCCTGAAACACCCTGAAACTGGGACTGTGAGTGCCGCTTGGGGTGTGTGTGTGTCCAGCTTGGGGAGTTTGGGCATCGCCAGCCAGTGACTTTAATTTTCTTACGGCAGCAGAGCTGGTACTGGAAACCAGAGCCAGTCCTGTCCGCTGCCTTCTCTGCTGTCCCAGGAAAACAGTCACCTCACAGGAATGGCTCCAGTTCTTTTCTCCAAGCCAGAGCAGACTACAGTGCAGGAGGCCACACACACTCAGACTCTCTTGCAAGCTAGGCACAGGCACACACACACAGGTGCACACACCAGCACACACAGGGCATACATGGGCACACACACAGAAGAGACACAAACTGTTGTCCAGGAAAGGAATCTCCAGTGAGGTCCTTGATGTGCTATCAAACTGTCCAAAGAGGAGTAAACAGCTTACCCGTTCCCAAGATCCTGTGATTCCAGCCCAGTTCCATCTCTTCTCCCGCTGTATGACCTTGGGCAAGTCCCTCCCCCTACCTGGGTCTCAGGCTCACCTCCAGAAGATGAGGGGTGGTGGAAGTGATCTCAAGGGCTCTTCCCAGTCCTGACATGCTCAGATTCCCAGATTGGAAGCCCACCTTTACCCAGAGCCCATTGGGATGCCTCCAGGAGATGTTTCCTCCATCTTTCCCATTCTTTCTCTTCTCCCTGGTCGCCCTCCTTGCCTTGGCTGAGCTCCCAGGGCCTGGGTGCTATTTGGCATAGCCCATGACAAGATGGCAGTGTTTTCCTGGGAGTCAACAGGAGTTGAGGGCGTAAAAGGCAGGACTGAATGCTTTCCCTGAAGTCTGTCCCCTGCAGGACTCCATTCCCCAGGCTCCACTGTTCTCTGGGGACCACAGGGAGCTATGCTATGTCGTTTCTGCATTCCTCTCTTACAAGAGGAAGTAAAGGGCCCCAGGAGTGAATGTGGCTCAAGTAGGGGCACCTCTGGGTCCTGCTGACCCTGTGAGTTTAGGGCCAGATGGTCAGACTCAGGCCTGCTCAAAGAGAAGCCTGCTTTCCTGGGAAGGACCAGACCAGGTCTGGTCTGTGGTCTTCTCTCTTCTCCATCTCCCTACCGCCTGCCGGGGATTCAAGAGCACTGAATATCCTCAGGCCTTTCTTCTCCCTCTCCCCACGCATCATGCCCTTAGTTACATGCCTCCTGTCTTTCTCAGTCCCATGGTCCACAGTAACCTCCCAACTGATCTCCTTGTCTCTAACCTCGTTCCCCTCACAGGGCAAACTCCCCTGGACAATGCTGCCAGAAAGAATATCCCCAAAGCACAGCTCTGACCAACCCAAGACCCTTCTCAGCAACCCTCAATGGCTCCCCACTGTCTGTGAAATCTGGTCCATACTCCTTATCCCGAATTTTAAGGACCTTCATACCTGGCTCCAATCTCTATGTCTGCCTTCATTTCTCACTTCTTACTGACATGATCCCTCCACTGCAGCCAAACTGTCCCCTGAGAACACCTTAAGTGTAGCTGTTTGGCATGCCTTTCTCTCTATCTTCTAGTTATCCTGTCCAAGCCAACCTTCCAGGTCCAGCTCAAATCCCACCTCCTTCTTGAAGTCTCCCAGACCATCCCAGGCCAGAGCTCTGGCCAATTGCAGGATTACTGTCAGGATGACATGGGTGACACAGTGTAGGCTCTTTCGCATGGTTATTTACATTTTGGGGGATGTGTTTTGTCTCTTTCACTACACTGTAATTAACCTCCATGTGCACAGGGCCCCGTGGTTCCCATCTCCAGGCTCCCAGTGTTGGCACAGTACCCAGCGGCCCACACGAGCACTCAGAGGAGGCTAGTGATGGGTTTAAGGTGTGCAGAAATGAGAGGGCATTGTCCTCCCCTCCATCCCTGCTGTTTTCCACAGTGCTTGTAGTCCTCACAAGAGAGACACTAAAAGCTGGGGGTAGAGGCAGACAGAGTGCGGTTCTGGTGATTATTTATTCATAAAGTGCTGGGCAAGAGGAAAGACAGCATCAAAGCACCACCCTTGTTCTGGGGGAGGGGGCCCAGGCTGGCACAGCCCACCCCCTGCCCCACCCAACCATCCCGGGCTTTTTGTCACCTCTCACACCGGCTGGAAGCTGTCCAAGGGAGCTCTACTCTAAGAAAAACCTCTTTGGGCTGTGATCAGATGGCTGAAAGGGGCCCTATATTTGACTGATCTTGACCCCAAACCCAAAGGCAACAGCCTCTGTCCACCTCACCCCTTTGGGGACCCAAGTGGGTCTCCTGAGGCACTGGGAGTCCCATCAGGATAGAATAGTGACAGAACTTCCCATTCATTCAGTACTTTAGTGATCACAATGCACTTTCATCTCATCTCTCGAGTCTCAGCCTTCATAGCTCAGGGATGTTGCCAGGGCAGGTGTTGTTAGCTCCGTTGCACAGATGAAGGCATGGAGGCTCGGGAAAGGGAAGGGACTCCCCTGAAGTCGTGCAGCTGGTGAGCAGCAGAGTTAGAGCAAGAAGCTGGGTCTTTTGACTCCAAGCCCAGTGCTCTTTCCCCTGCTGGTCTCTTGGCTGCTTCCTCTACCTCCATATGCTGTGAAGCCCAGAGCCAGCCGGGACTGGCATGGCCAAGATGTGTTCAGTGATGCCAGCTTGCAGAGCGCTCACAGGCAGCCCTGATTGGTTGAGGGTCGGTAGGGTCTGAGTTAGTCATTCACCTGGTTAGTCACTGGCTGCCAGGATTCCTCCAGCTCCCTCATCCCTGGCCTGCCAGCCAGGAAACCCTTCCTTTGTGGGCCCTAAGTTCATCAAATACAAACAGAGACTCTTTTCTGGGAAAGCTTAACCTTTCTAGCTGTTGAGTCATTAAACTCCTCCGGGGCCCCAGCCCCATCTATTCATATCCTGGAGGCTGTCAGAGCAGGAAGGAGCCTCAAGATCAGTGGGTGCCGCCCCTTCCTCTTACAGAGAAGAAACCAGAGAGGTATGGGAGTCACACAGCCAGAGGGTAGCAAAACCTAACTTCCAGGTCCCCATCTATTATTATTATTAACAACAGCAACAGCAACAATAATAATAGCAGCCACCATTCATTATTTACTTTTTGGCAGGCTCTACACAAGACACTTCATTTGTATCCCCTTCTTTAATTCTCTCACCAACCCTTCAAGGTGGGCATTCTTAGCCCCATTTTTCAGCAGAGGAAACTAAGGCTCGAGTGTAAATGACTCACCCGTGACTTGAAAGTATGGCGCCTGTCCAGATTCAGTTGAACCTCTCTGACTCCCATGCCCTGGATTTTTTCCCAGTTCCTTCTCCACTTGAAGAACCCAGCCCAGATCCTTGTATCTCGAGGGCATCAAGTAGCCAAGGCTTGTCTTTTCCCCTGGCAAGTCCTCCCAAGAAGGAGAGGCCTCTTTCTCCAGCACACTACAGCCAGCCTGCTACTCCCCCACACCCGGCCCCTGCCCAGCCCAGACCATGTGCCAGAGCTGTGCCCAGCACCTAGCCCTACCTGAGACTGCCACGGGCTCACAGGTGCCCGTTCTCCCACTGTAGGTCCCCAGAATCCCTGTGGCTCTAAGGGAACAAGAGAGGAGGTGATTGATTAGCTGGTCGAGCTGGGGCGGAAAACCTTCTGTTCTGCTCTTTCCTCATTGTCCAGCCTGTTCTCTGCTGAGCACGGCCTCCAATCACCCGCCACGCGGCCTGGGAACCCTCAGACTGTGAACTCAAGCAGGCGGCTCATGAAGGAACCTGTACTTTTTACATCTTTCCGAGAAGAAGGAAAGTACAGAAGTGACTGGCCACCCCCAAAATCCCAGAGTCCTCAAATAAAAGAGTGACAGGAGACATTAGCAATCATTCAAATACCCAGAGAGGTGAGTGACTTGCCCGAAGTCACACAGCAAGTTGCAGATAAAACCCTGATTAGAACTCAGCCTTTGGGAACCCAGACTGGAGTTCTCTCCATCACCCAGACTGTTCCCCTCATGACTCACTGTCTCTGTTAGCCCCAGGCCTCGGGCTGCTTATCACTCCACTGTTCCCAGTCCTCTCTTGACTACTTGGGGGAATAGAGGGGCAGCCCAGCCTGGAACAGTCTCACTGCCCACTCTCAGTCAGCATCTCCTTCCTCCCTGCCCACAAGCCAACCCTCTGCTTCAACCACATAAGCCTTTTCTGCAAGATTGTGTAGGGTCATGGGTATTGGCTTAGAAGCCAGAGTGTCTGGGTTCGTCTTTACACTCACCCACCACCACCCCCACTAGCTGTATGACTCTGGACAAGTTACTTAGTCTCTCTGAGCTCAATTTGTCATTTACAAAATGGGGAGAATAATATCTGCCTCATGGATTAAATGGAATAATATAAAGAAAGTACCTGGTACAGAGTAGGCACTTTATAGAGTATCTGCAATTATTAGTGTTATTAATTATCATTCATGTATTATTACTGTCCCCACAGAAGGGAACTGCTCTCCCAGGGGTTACCATGGCCACTGCCACCTCTGCTCCTTTTTAAAAGGTGAGGACAGTGGGGTTGGGGACCATGGGCTGCCACATTCCTTCCCTTTATCCTCCCAATTCCACTACCCCACACCAGATTTCCCAGCTCCTCATCCATGCCTGGAGTCTGCCTAACATCCAGGCTTGGGGGTCAATGCTCTGTGCTCTGAGCAGGCAGGCCCTGCAGAAAGCCAGTCAGGGAGAATGAACGGCATAGTGGTAGGAGAGCCTACCCTGGATTGAAGCAGGAGGCAAAAGTTCCAGTTCCACTGAGCTTAACTGCTGGTTCTCTACAACCCTCAGTTTCCCCATCTACAGACTGGGTGCATTTGACCAGAGGTCCTTCTGACTGTGCCATGCCTCTGCCTACATGTCCAGTTCCCACACATCCCAGCTGGGAACTAGAGACATGGAGGGAGTGGGGGCGAGACTAGAACAGAAGTGGAAGACACATGCCTGGCCACAGTGGGGACAGGACAAACACAATAAGTATTTTCAAAGAAAACATAAACAAGCACAGATGAATGTAGTGCAAATCACCACCATAAACAGCGTTCAGCTGGCAGCACAAATGGTGAATCTGTGAGTTGATTTTGTAGTAAAAAAAAAAAAAAACATAAAAATGATTTCCCTGCAGTCAGCCAGCAGCAAGGGAAGAGACCCAGCTCTGACTGAGACCACTATCGGTTTAGGCAAACCTCAGCAGAGACCCAGGATAGGCATTCCCTCATGCCCCACTCCGGCCTTCGATGCAGGGAACTGACATGTGTCAATAACACGTCAGGCACCATCAGAGGCACTTCTCACCACCTGCATTCCCACAGCTGCCCTGGGAGGGCAGGCACTGGCATCCTGGTGGGTCAAGGAAAGGGAACTCGGAGAAGTTTGGAGGTTGGCCCAGGACCCTACAGATAGAAAATGACAGTGCTGAGGCTTGTACCCAGGGCTGTAGGGGGCACCTGTTCACAGAGCGGTGTAGCCCCTGTCCCCCATGGAGCCTCTGCAGTCCGTTCTGTATGACCGTCACGAATGACGAGGATGGGTGCCAGGGTCTGCACCGCGACTCAGCTGTGGCCTCAGCTACAGAATCTCTAGCTTTCAGGACTATGGACAAAGTGTTTAGCCCAAAGAGAAATCAGAACTTGAGTGCCAATCCTCTTGTTTTTACAGTGTGGAAACTAAAATTCAGATTGGAGAAGGGGCTTGCTGAAGGCCACGCTTACAGGTATCCTCAGAGCTGGCCTTAGGGCTGTGTTGACTGATGCCTCACTCCCTGCTCTTGGGCCCCCCACAGGCTCTTAGAGAAGAGAGCAAGCTGCCAGCCAGCCTGTTCTGCTTGCCATGGTCCTCTCCCTGACCCCTCTGTTAGCCTCTGGTCCTCAGAAAGCCACGTGACGAATGCATTTCACGGCAATGGAGAGAGCAGTCAACGTCTATACTTTCTCATTGTCCAGGACTGCCCTTGCTAAGGCAGATCCCAGGTGGCTCCAGAAGACCTGCCCCTCACCTGGAGCCACCCCACCCCAAACTGCTGCCACAGTCACATCTTCACTTTCCCATTCTCTAGAGCCGCCTCAGCTGCGGCCTAGAGCAAACAGCTCTGGTTCTCCTGGCCTGTGGCCTCTCTGGGGCTAGGCTCCCTGCCAAGCTGGGGCCAGCCCCCCAACACACCCTTCACAAAAGCCGGCTCCTTACTACCCCTGTTTCCCATCCTGCTTCCTCCAGGGACACACAAGGACCCCTTTGTGAGGAGGGCGCTGGCTGCTGGGAAGATGAGGCACAGCCTGGCCCCAGAGCTGGAAACTGGGCTCTTTCTCCCTCCTGAGAGGCCTTAGACAAATGGTTCCCACTCTCTGCTGCCCTCGTACTCATGAGAGGAGCAGACACTTCTCTGGTGTGCCTCAGTCTTGCCGCCTGTACAGAGGAGATGTTCCTCAGGGGGCACTGAAGAAGGCTGGCTCAGCAATGCGGGATTCTCTACCTTAATGCTTCTCAAGTGGTTAAGTGCAGGGGGAAGACCTGGTTGATCTGTTTAAATGCAGATTCTGAATCAGGAGTTCTGGGCGGGGTCTGAGACTGCATTTCTAGCAAGCCCCCGAGGGACGCTGATACTGTTAATCTATGGTGCATACTTTGAGTAGCAAGGGTCTAAATAACCTGGAGACCTGACTTCTGGGAATAAACATGTGGACTGTGGTTTTAAGAAGGTTTAAAGCTGAAAAAATCCTTAGGAATCTAGTTGTGGGCTGTCAGAGACAATGGCTTCAGAGCTGGCAGACCCTTCTGTGAGGCCAGAGTGGGGCTGTGGCTTGCCCCATAGGAGCCGGCTACGGAGCCGGGGTGGGGTCATGCGCTGTACCGTCACTGTGGTGGGGGAAAGGGAAGTGGAGAGGGTGGATAGACAGGGAAGAGAGCAGTAGAGAAGGGCTTGTCTCAGGCCGAAACCTGCAAATAGGAGTCCACTGGTCGTCAGCTGTCTTCCTTTCCTCCCCGTCTGCCAAGGAAGCTCATCAGATCCAAGGAGAATGGGTGCCCGGTAGATTAAACCTCAAAGTGGGAAACTGGCTTCTCCCTCGTGGCAGCTACCCAAAGTCCGTGCGGGCAGTATGGCCTCCAGCCCCCATTAAAAGAAGAGGCTCAGGCTCTTTCCTTCTTTCAAGAAAGGACTCTGGCTTCCCATGAGCTGGGATCCAGACAGCAAAGGCCCACAAAGGTCCCCAGGCCCATGGTCCTATGACAACCAGACACACTCACTCTATTGCAGGCTACAGTGTAGAATACAGGTGGCAGGACAAGGCCTGCTCTCTTCTAGACCTGTCAGGCCACAAGTGTCTGCAAACTTTAAGAGAGACATCGACAACTGGGGAATAGTCAAAGGAGGGGAGCAGTGTGTCAAATGAGGGACACTTGGCAGGGACAGGTGTGGAGAGTGTGAGTGCTGCCTTTGAATATGTGCTGGGCTACTACAGGGTAAAAGGGCCAACCCTGGGCTAATTGGGCACGAGGAGCTGAAGCAGCACCAGTGGGTAGAGTCCACAGAAAGACTGAATTAGTTCCAATACAAGGCAGAACTTGTCAGAGTGGAAGCTGATCAAAGATGGATTATGTTGCCCTGAGAGGTGGGAGCTCCCCATCACAGGAAGCATACAAAAAGACACTGGATAGCTGTACTGCAGAGGTCACCAGTATCAATCAGGGTTCAACCAGAGAAGCAGAACTATTAGGAGATAGATATTAAGAGATGTATTATGGGGAATTGGTTTATGAGACAGCAGTGACTGGCGAGGCAAGTCCAAAATCCATAGAGCAGGCCATCAGGAAGGGTGGCCGGAACTCTCTCCAGCCTGAGCTGCAGCTGCTGTCCACGGGCAGAATTTCTTCTTCAGGGAAGCCTCAGCCCTGCTCTTAGGGCCTTTCGACTGATTAAATCAGGTCTGCCCAGATCATCTAGGATAATCTCCCTTACTTTAAGACACCGGTTATGGACTTCAATCACATCTACCAAATACCTTCACAGCAACCCCTAGATTAGTGTTTGATTCAGTAACTAGGGGCTTTAGCCTAGCCAAGTTGACACATCAAAAAGATCATCACACTGCCCATGTGTCAGACTGCGGCCTGAAATCAATGTTTTTTAAGATTCTTCCCAACCCTGAGCTGTTTCGATTTCTTAATCCTCAAGGGGGCAGCCTAGAGAGTTAGAGTACCCAGAGTGGCTCTCAACAGTGTGCTGGGACCCCAGACCCTCCAGGTCACCTTCCAAACAGAACGGGCTTTAGCTTTCATTTCAGTTCAGTTTACCAAAAATCACTGAGATCTCCCGAGATCTCCTTAGTGTCAGGCACTGAGAGAATAGAAAACTAAGACCCAGATCCTTCTCCAAGGAGCCTCTGGTCCAGTTGAATCCTGAAGCCACAAGTTGAATGGTATATATGCTAAATCCTAGTGAAGTGACTCAAAATAGGGATCTGAGAAGGCTTCCTGGAGTGGGTGGTACTTAAGGGAAGCTTTAAGGAAGAGAGAGGACTTTAGTAGGTAAAGACTGGCAGTGAGAGCTTTCTGGGATGAGGGAACAGCATTAGACAGGCTGAGGGGCATGAGTGTGCCCAAGGAAAGGTGGCAGGAGCAGACCCGGATGGGCTGGATTTGACAGGCACTGGAGAGGGCAGTACGGACCCAATCTGTGTTCTCCTGCCAGGATCCTGACCAGGGGGTGCCCTCGTCACCTCAATTAAACCACTAGGTGCCTCATGACTCCTGCTGAGCCACTGGGGGCCTCCATGACCCCAGCTGAACCAGTCAGTGAGTGCCCTCATCACCTCAGTTGAGCTAGTGAGTGCCCCCGTGACTCCAGTTGAGCCAGAAGGTAAGGGCAACCTGGACCCTGACTGCCTCCCTTTGCCCTCTCCTGGTCACCCAGCGGACCTCAGCTGGCCCCCACAGAGTGCTTTCATTCCCTCTGCCCTCCACAGTTCCTTTTCTGGCCAAACCACTCTGAAGCCCAGATCAAACCCAGTCTTATGGGTGGTGTGCAGGAGCGCCTGGGACAGTGCTGACAGAGTTGATACTATGTGCATGTTTTCTGCGCGGACAACCCCAGGCCCCTGCTCTCAGATCCCCTTCATCTCTGCTCAAGGCTCCACCACTTGGCGGGGACTTGGTGTCCCTCTCCAGGAATGCGCAGGGCCTCTCCTGACCACAGCTCCAGCACAGACATAACCATCTCAGAAACATCCGGAGAGGCACATTCCAGCCCGCCTGCCACAGGACCACCGGGGGGCTCTCTCCAGAGACCCAGACTGTCAAGGCCCAGCAAAGCGGCCTGGAGAGATTGGCACCAGGCTCTCAGACAGGAGGCAGCTTCTCCTCGACGACGGGTCCATTCCTCCCGCCAGTGCAGGGGAGCTCCCTGGGACCTTGAGGGGCAGCGGGGGCAGGTGGTTCCAAGCAGGATTGATGCAACAGAAGGGCCTTCCCTGGGCTGTTCCATCCAGATCTTAGACCTCGCTGTGAAGCAGCCACTCCCTATGGAGCCTCAGGTTCCATGGTTGTGAACCAAGGCTGCCATTGACTGGGAGGCTCTCTGGGCTGAGCCCACTATGTGTATTACCTCTTGGAAGGCTCGCAGCCCCCCCTCTGTGCGCAGCACCATTATAATCCCCATTTTACAGGGGAGGACACTCAGGCGCAGAGAGGTTAGGGAATCCACCTAAAGTCACACTGCTGGCCAGGAGCAGAGCACAGATGTGTAGGGCACACACAGTGCTTGGCTTATAAAGCACTTGGTCACACAGTCTCTCTTTTGAGCCTTGTGACAACCCAGAGCGGTAGGCATCATTATTCCCACTTTGCCAATGAAGAAACTAGACTTGAGAACATAAGGTCACTTCCTGCACTCCAGAGCCAGGAAAGTGGAGGCAAAGGTCCAAGGTAGACCTTCCAACACTGAAACCAAGCTCTGCCCCTGGAAGAGGAGTGCGCTCGCCCTGGACAGTGGCTGAAGGTGGGTCATTCCCTTGGTATGGATGTCAGCCTATGGAAGGCAAAAAGGGCAGTGTTGCAGGAGACAGTTGTCACTGAGTGGCCTTATTTCATGCATTCATCAACACCATCCTTCTGAACAGGACGGGAACCTGAGACTAGAAATGAGAACAGAGTGACGGTTCTTAAGAGTGGCCAGTAAGTGAGAGAAGGGGCCTTGCTGGGGCCGACTTGGGTAACACCTGCTCACAGGTGCATGGGGAGAGGGCAGGGAAAGTGGCCCCCGTGTGATGAGTAGGAAGCTTGTCCCAGGAGCAGCAGTTGCTTGGGGCTGAGCCATGGGTGTCAGGGCCCAGCCCCTGGGAGTTATTTCAGTAGGCCTGTGCTAAGCCAGGAAGGCTGTGCGTTTTCACACTCCCCTGGTGAAGGGAATCTGCAGCCAGGTCTGGGAAGCGCAGGAGAGAAGGGGGCTTATGAGGCTCAGCCTCTGTAGCTGGGAGGCTGGGTCACTCGCTAGCCAGCCACTAGCATTTTCTCTCTGGGTTTCCTTGGTACTTAAGAAACATTCAAGGGGCAGCTGAGGAAGAATCTTTGGAGCCCACAAGCCAAAGCTCCTGGGGTGAGCCAGGTGTCAGAGACATCAGGAGTCAGTGGGTGGCCCCAGGAGAAGGGCAAGTCCACCTCCCCTCAGAGGAGCCGGGGACTGAGAGAGTCTCAGTGGGGGTCCTGGGGACAGGCTGTCTCCTTCACGGCTTTAGCTCTCAGCCTGCTCCCAAAAACCCCAGCAAAGGGGGTCAGCCCAGGGGAGGCCCCTCAGCTGTGTGAGTGCAACTCACCTGAGGGCAAACTGGGGGGCTCTAGCCAGGCTGAGCCAGCATGACCCACTCTGCAGCATAGACTTCCCACCACGAGGGTTGCACAGAGTAAGGTCCCCTGGGGTTGCTCTTGGTCCTCTGTCCACCTCCAGACGGGGCCAGAGAGAGGGAAACCTGGACCCAGACTCAGTGGCAGCCTCTTCCCTTGGGTGCCACGCCCAGCTCAATGCCCCAGAGTCCTAAGCATTCATTTTCCCTAGGCACCAAAGAAGCCTCAATGTTTCCTGCCTGCCCCTCAGCATCGTCCACTGGATGCACAGAGGCGGGCTGCACGTGCTTTCTCAGAGCCGTGACTGATGATTTAGTGCAGCAGAGCTAAGGAAAGTGGGGGACTCAGTCCCCTCCACTGTTTCTCCGCTCCTAACTGGCTGTGGGTCACATCCCACTCTCGCCTGACCTGGGAGACATTGGGCTGCTGGTGTCTGAGCCCCTCACAGCTCACACGGTCTCTGTTGGACCAACTCCCAGCCTCCACTTCCAGCCCCTCCTGAGAAGCACACCACCCAGGACTGTGCTCTTGTCCCCACTTCACCCCATGCTGGCTGAGCCCTGGAGGGACATCCTCTGTGTCCATTCCCAAGAATAGAGCTCTGCCAGGACCTCCAAGTCACCCCTTTCTGGAAAGAGAGCATTTCTGACTGTGGTTGAGGCTCCACTTATCAACAGAGCGAGTCCACTGCCCCAGCCCCTGGGACAACTGGAATGCAGGAGCCTCCCACCCAGAAAGGACAGCCGGCTCATGGCTGGCAGCTCCCACAGTAGACCGTGGATGGGGTGTGGGAGGGAGCATTGGTGCTGAGAGCAGGCTGACCCCAGCCAGTGCTTTCTGATGAGGAAATAGCCAGGAGAGCACTGTAGACAGAGTCTTTCTTCCCAGATTGCCTCTAGACCTGAGCCAGCCCAGGGTGAGCGCACTGATGACCAGTCCTGCAAACCAGGGCCCTGGGAGCTAAAGTCCTGCTCGTGGACCAGCCTTTGACATCCCACCTAGACCAACGACCTGCTAGATCTCTGAAGGGTCAGGGTTAGCCCCTTGGATCTTCACGATGGTTTGATATCTCAAAATGTTTACAGGACATTACATGATTATCCATTCAGAGCATTCACAGGCCAACTGAAGGGCACATCTAGCCTCTTCCTCATCCTTTGGCTGAAACAGGCTCAGTTCGGGGGGCTCACATTGGCATGCTCATGCAGAAAAAGGGCTCGGCTTGGCAGTGCATGGCATTAAAGCAATTCCTGGGGTTCTTCAGATTCTTTGAGAATCACTGATTCAGTCCAACCCATGTGTCTCCTAGGTGAGGAGGCTGAGACCCAGGGTGAGCTTCAGGGCAGACATGGGGGAACAACCTGCCCCAGCCACCAACAGTTCAGTCACAGAGCTCGGTCTCAGACCCAGGCCTCCTGACCCTGTCTACTCCCTCGGGCACCCACACAGTCATTCCTCCAGTCCCTTTGTTTTTCTCAGCATCTTCCACCTGTCTGCGCCCCAGGGACTCAGCCCCTGTCCTCTTGGTGCTTACATTTCAGAGGAAGTAGGTAGTCAACAAACTAATTTATGTGGTCGCAAATAAACAAGATCATCTCGATGGTAGCAAGTGCTAGGAGACGGTAGAACAAGAAGATGTGATAGAGAGTGGTGGAGACACAGGTGGGTGTCTGGGAAAGTCTTCCAAGGAGGGGGCTTGTGGAATGCAAGCATCCAGGGAAGAGCTTTCCAGTGGAACAGCAAATGCAAGGATCCCAGGTAGCCAGGGTTTGGCATGTCTGAGGAGCAGGAGCAGACAGAGCGGTGTGGCTGCAGCAAACTGAGGAAGAGGTGGAGATACAGAAGGGCTGAATCCTGCAGACATGGAGGCCTCGCTCAAGAGTTTGGATTTCACTCCAATGTGATGGAAGTCACTGGAAGGTTTTAAACAAGCTTGTGAGGTGATGTGACTTAAAGTTTTACCAGATCCCTCTGGCTGTTCTGTGGAAGTCAGATGGTTGTAGCACAAGAGGGAAACTGGGAGACCAGCCAGGCTGCCGGTCAGTGACTTGAAAGAGAGAATGATGGTAGGTTGGACCCGGGCGATGACAGTGGAAGTGGAGAGCATGGGTGGACTGAGGGTGTGTTTTCAAGACAGAGCTGGTCCGGCCTGCTGATGGATAGGATGCATGTGTTGGGGGAGAGGAGAGAGAGAGGGCTGTGGGAACCAGGGAAAGAGAATGATCAAGGATAGCCTTTGACTTGAGCAACTAGGAGGAGAGTAAGCATTTTCTGAGATGGGAAATAAACCCTGGAGAGTAAAGGTAGAGAGATGAGATTCAAGACTTCCATTTTAGACATACGGGTTAATATGAGATGCTTATTACAAATCCCTGAAGGCAGTTAGATAGACAAGTCTGCAGCTCAAGGGAGAGGTCAAGGCTGAGATATAAATTTGGGAGTTATCAGATGGAAATATTATTTAAAGTCATGCGACTAGATGAAATCAGCTAGGGAGAGAGGAGAGTCTAGAGAAGAACCCAGAGCCAGCCCCTCCTGCAACACCAGGCAGTGGAGCCAGGAAGGGGGCCTGCCAGCAGACTGGAGGGAACGTGGGGAGTTCGGTGTCTGGGAGGGCGGGAGGAGTGTTTCAGGAGACAGGGGACTGTCAACTGTCAATTGTGCCACTGCTAGGAGATCAAGTCAGATAACCACAGAGAACAGCCAGTGGGTTTGGGAACGTGGTAGCCCTTGGAGATACTGACCACGACAACACAGTGTAATAGTCCACAGCTTGTTCCAGGAGCCTAGGATGGGGAGCATGGGAAGGGGTTCTTTTGGATTTGTTGAGCCTGAGGTGGAGCAGAGGGACCAGATTCCAGGAAAGACAAGGGAGAGAATGAACAATATCACAGCTCCCCGTTTTCAGGCCTTTTCATACACAACCCTCCTCCTGCAGAGGCCCATGAGGTAGTTATCATTATGTCCATTATGCAAATGAGGCCCAAGGCTCAGCATGATGATCTGGACCCGAGTCCAGGCCTGTCTGCCCCCAAAGCCCCTGCACATCATGCAGTAGCTCCCACCCCGCACTGGCAGCTGTGCCTGCCTGCCCTTGCTGCATCTTCCCACATCCCCCTCCTCTCCATGCATCCCTGTCCTTTGATCATTTCTGTCAGCTTCCAGCAGTCTTGGCCTCTGCCTCCCTCCTCCGGGAGAGCTCTGCTTTTTCTCTTTGATCCTGCATGTCTGTCCTCGGCTGCATCCTCAGCTGGGCCCTGTGTCCCCCGCTCCCTGTTGCTGCAGGATGTCCTTTCACCCTCTGCCCAAGGTGGGGGATCTGCAAGAGTTTCTGAGAGCCTTGGGGAGTTTGGGCCTGTGGGATGGGAGTGGGCTCCTGCCTCCCTGACTGGGAAAGAGCCTGCAGGCTCCTCAGGCCTGGCCAGGATGCAATCCAGGCCCTGCTTGGCACCAAGGGTCCAGAGACACAAGCTCACAGGCCACAGATGCCTGAGGAGGCAGCCAGGAGTGGGCAGCCAGAGGGCCATGCCCTCTTACCCCAATGGGGCAAGATGGGCTGCAAGGTCTTCTCAAGAGAATGATGCAGATGAGAAGTGGTGGTCAGGAGTCCTAAATGGGGAGCTGTAATTGGCAAAACCAGCCACCTGGCTGCCACCACTACCACATGCACTTTAGAGAAGAGGAGCTTCAGGACCCCAAAGTCCCTTTTGGAGCCAGGATGATTCCAGTGGGTAGTCGTGGGTGAGGCCCAGGAACAAGTGAGGTAAAGAGAAGCCCTGGCAGGAGCTAGGGCGTGGAGCTCTGTGCCTGGCCTGGGTGCTCCCCTCCCCTCTGCCTCCCCATCCTGGTCAAGATGAGGAAGGCCACCCAGGATGCCCAGAGCTGCCTCTAGTTTCTGTCTTCAGATTCCGAGGCCCCGTCTGCCCCTGGCTGCACTGGGAGGGTTTGGTACCCGGCTCCCAGCTAGAAGAGACAAACAGAGGGGACCCAACACACAGATGCCACAGGCCCCACCACACTCCTCAAAGCCCTGACAGTGATGAGCTCCTCACACATCCCCGGGGTTATTTTTCAGCCTCGTTCTTCCCTGGTTTATTTTTAATGGAACACCAGGCACGTGGCTGGCCAGCTGCCCTTCCCAGGTGCTGTGCCAATTTGGGCCAGGAACAGAGCAGGGCAAGATGCGGTTCCTCCCCCAGGACCCCCCACCGAGTGCCCCTCACTGGATGACAAGCGAGGTTCCTACTGCTCTGAAAGCCTGGGTCCAGCCTGGGGCGGGCAGGGGGTCCAGCGGCGGGAGAACCCCGGGAACCTTCCACATCTCCGTCCTGCCTCTGATACACGTATTGCCTGACCTTGACCAAGTCATCTCTCCTGCCCCAGCCTCTGCTCCCTTATTTTTCGGTGGGGTGAATGGTAGTGACACCTTCCTCACCAACTGCCAAATACTCGAAAGTGAGCGATAAAATAAAATGCTACACAGACATAAAAGAATATTGGGATTAACTCCCCATAGAACATACTGGCCCACTCTCCCTCGAAACCCCTCCCAGCCATGCCTTTCTCCCTGAGTGAGTGACTCCCAGTCTGAGGCTCCTCTGTTCCCTTCATCCCTTACCCACCTGCCCTGAGCCCTGCCTTCCACATTTTCAGCCGGCTGAACTTGAATCCAGGGTGCCTGGGGTGAAGGACAGCTGTCAGGCTGCTGGTGGTAGCCATTGAAAGGCTTCAAGTTGGCATGGGGAGTGAGGGCAGAGCCCAGCACCTCCCCCCACCCACCTCCTCCCTGGCAGCCTTCCAGAAAGCTTAGCTATGGAAAAGCACTGCCAAGTTAGCTCTGAAACCCCTTCCTCGGGTACAAAGCAGTAGCTAAGCCTGGAGAGGTATGATGTATGGTAGAGGACGTTGAAAGGCAGGTTGAAAGTTTGGACCTCTTTCCCTGTAGGCAATGGGGAGTCAGGGAAGGTTTTTGAGCAGAGGAGTGACATGTGCAGACTGGAGTGTAATCTGAAAGTCGGGGTGGGAAGATAGGGGAGAAGGGACTGGAAACTACCAGGGAATGACAGCTAGGAGCCACTGCCCACGTCCAGCCTGGAAAGGGTGAGGGCTGAGACTATGGTGGTGGCTGAAGGAACAGAAAGAAAGGGCAGGACTAGGAAAGGAGGAACAGCTGTGACCAGGTAGGGGGAAGAAGAGGAGGAGAAGGGAAGATGTTCAACCTGGCTGACTGAGGAATGAGGATAATAACAGGAATCGGGCAGTACAGAGACAGCCAGCATGGGGGTAATGGTACGTTCAGTGGCCAAGGCAGGTTTCAATGTCATGCTTCAGCCAGGTGACGATGGGTGGAGACACAGCGTGGAGCAGAGCTGGAGGCCAGGCCGTGGTAGCGTCCCCTGGGCCAGCATCACAGCAGCCCAGGTGGAGCCGTGGTCCACTTTTACAATCAGGGTGCAGGAGAAGGAGGCAGAGGCAGCAGGACCAGTGAGAAGCAGGAGGGTGGAGTGTCCAGAGAGAAGTCAGAGACGGACCAGCCATCAGAGCTGAGTGTGGCCAGAATATGAAGGAAAAGGAGGATGCCAACATCCAAGAGTACCATGTGTGACTGTCCAGGTTGTGCACTGTCCAAAAGAATCCAGCTGAGGGGCTTGGAGAGCTGAAGTCCAGCCTGCTCACCAATCTATGGACTCCCAGGGGCTGCATCCACCCAGAGGGGCCCATGTTTTTCTAATTTGTCCTAAGTGCCACTTAGCTGGGGCAGCGCTGCCCACAGGACACTGGGTCTGGTACTCGGGAAATTCACGATGCTCTTGGCGAGAGTAGTCTTAGTGGGTGAAGTGGGGGCAGCCTGACGGGTAAGGAGGGAAATAATAGGTGTGAACCCTCAGGGGAAGTAGGACCAGGGAAAGGTCATGGTGGGCCTGCCCCCCACCCCCATCTCCCTTTCTTCCTTTTTTTAAAGACTTGAGGCCAATAGTGATAAGCTAGCAGAAGACCGTTTGAAAATACCCTCAAACCGGGAGGAGCAAAGCCAAGAGGAAAATCCCAAGGCCAGGGAGTGTGGTTCAGGGGTCAGCCTTGGGAAGGGAGCCCCACCTCCTCCGAAATGGGAGAAGGGGGAAGGGAGCACCCCCCACAGAGAGAGTATGGGGAGGCCTCGCTCTGCCATGTACTTGCTGTATGACCTTGAGCAAGTCGCTTAACCTCTCTCTGGCTCAGTTCTTGTATCTTTAAATGGGGATAATAACAGTACCTACCGAATAGGGCTGTTTGAGGATTAAAGGGAGGAGCATGTATCAGCTGGCTTAGAGCAGTGCGGCATGTAGTAAGCGCTATATAAAGGTCGTCTAGTATTGTTTTGAACTGGGGAGGAGGGAACAGCGACAGAAGCACTTAGTCATTTGAATAAAGTCGAGTGCAGAGACAGTCAGCTTGCCCAGATTCCACTCTGGGGTTGGGGGATGGGGGAGGCACAGCAGAACTGTGAGCAGTAGCTGGAGAGAGCTGGGTCCTGGGGTGATGGCCTGGGCCCTGGGGACACCGCCCAGCTTGGAGCTCCTGGCCCCATAAAAAGCAAGCTCAGGACACTAATGCATAAATGGGCAGCGTCTATGGCCACAGGAGCCATGAAGGCGCTCCCGCGTTGTGCCCTGGCCAGCCAGGCTCGTCTGATTCTGGGCTGTGCACAGCGGTGCAGATGCAGGGCCTGGAAGGGGGGTGGGGTAACAAGGATAGTTGAAAAGGCTGGGAAATCGGAGGTCAGAAGAGAGGTGGAAGCCCGGGGTGAGTCAGGCAGCAGGAGGCAGGCTGGGGGCTGAGCCTCTGCCTCCATGTCTCTGTGTGAAGGGCAGTGTCCCCAAGGATGGGGACAGCTGCTTGCTATCTCCACTGAGGACAAGCTGACAGGGAATGGCCTGAGCCTCGGTCGTTTCATTCCGCCTGAGGAGCATTTCCGACAGGGCGTAGGGTTGAGTGAAGTGTGTTTCCATGGAGAGTGGTGGAATCTTAGCCTCTGAGAAGAGTCTCTCTCATCCCCCGTCGGGGCCTGCGAGGGGGAGGGGCTGGATTTGGTGACTTCTTTAGATCCCTAATGGCCTGGAGCTTGAAGGACCAGCAGGGTTCAGAGGCCGGACCATGTGGGGGGGCTCCCTCTCCTTTATACCGAGGTGCAGACTTTCCTGCTTCCCTGGGTGCGTCCACCCCATAGCCCATCTGGTTCTTCCTCTCTCTGCCCTGGTCGGTAGGGGACATGTGGAGTGTTAGAGTGAGTGTATGTGTATGTATGTGCATGGGCACACACACATGTGTGAGTGGTGGGGGTGGGGTCACCACATCTGCAGGCTGGCTCAGAGGGAGAGAAGGTCCTGGCAGCTGCCTCCAGGCTGAAGTCCCTGTTGCCTGGAGTCCCTCTCCTCCTGGGCACTATGCCAACCTCCACCAACTGAGCTCCTGAGCCCTGGGGAGGGTGCCGAGCCTAAGAAAAGCCTCCTTCACATCTCCTGGCATCTGCTCCCAAATTCCCTGCCAGCCCAGAGCTGTCTGGGCCACTCGCCATGACCAGAAAGGAGAGCAGGGAAGCAGGTGATGGAGACACGGCCCATAGGGGCCACGCTCGCTGCAAGGCCTCCCCACGGAACTCAGCCCAACCATCAAAACCGGCTTCATGCATCCACTGAGAATTCACGTGGATGGTGGTGGGCAAGGTGGGCCAGTGAGAGAGGGACCCACCTCCATGCAAAGCCTGATACCTGGCAGAGAGTGGCGAGCACAGAAGAAGACACCGCATTTTCAGCTGGGGGACAGGGGAAGGTGTGCCAGAGGAGACAGCCCTGGAGCTGTCTTCCTTGGAGGGCAGAAGAGAAGAGGAAGGATACTCCAGGCAGCCATACAGCATGAGGGCGTGCTCACAGGGGAAGCATGGGACAGGTGCAGGGAACCCTTGGGACAGAGGGGACCAGAAGTTTTGGGGGGTCAGGAGAGAGCAGGCCGGGTAGGGGGTGGTCAACTTGGGGATGGACAGCCTACGCGGTGGACCAGGAATCCCTCAGACGGCACTGTGTGCATTTGGGGAACTAAGGAAGGCTTCTGAGGGGTGAGAGGCAGCTCAGAGCTGTGCTTAAAAAAAGGATAATATTAATAAGAGCTCCTGAGTCCTGAGACACTCCACGTGCCAGGTCCTGTACCAGGCACTTTTCACACTGTATTTCTAACCCCAAGGTCACCCAGCTTCCTGCTAAGAGAGGGATCAGAGAGGCAGCGCAGATTGTGGGAGAAGCAAGAGGCCTGGGTCCCAGGTCCAGCTCTGGAACTGAACCTTGGGCTAGACACCAACCTTTCCAGGCTTCACTGTGCCCACCTGTCGAATGGAGACCACCCCTGCCTGATGGGCTGCTTGGGGTGGCTGTGAGGATCAACAGGAATGCTCCTAAACACTGTAGAGTGCTGTGCCCACATGGGTCTCCTGAAACCTAGCCAGGGCCCTTCTGCTGTGCTGCTCACCTTGCTGGGCACAGCTGGGATGCAGTGCTTGGGAGCCAGGCGCCTCCATCTGGAGGGGCTGGAGCTTAGCCAGGGCATGGTGCTCCTTCGGGCAACTAAAAGGGACTTCTGAGAGGAAACAGCACCACTTAGCCAGAGCAAAGGCCAGCAGGCAGAGCCCAGGCCTCTCCCACCCTCTTTCAGCCACACCATTCCTGTCTCTGCTATTCCCCATCACTCGCTTCTTTTCTCCTGTAACTCAGACTTGCTTGTGACTTTGGCTCACCCTGGTCCCAGCTAGGACCCAACTCTTTGTAACCCTGCAGCTCAGCTCCCCAAAGCTGACCAGCCCCTCATCACAGTCTATGGGAGAAACTACCTGGGTGGCTCAGCCAATAGCTGGGTCCTCTTGGATCAGGTGTTCATCACTGGTCCAATCCACTGTGGCCTAGGCCAGGGTCACATGACACAAAGGGGCTGCCTAGGCTCACTCTTTTTTTTTTTTTTAAAGATTTTAGTTTTTTCTTTTTCTCCCCAAAACCCCCTGGTACATGGTTGTATAGTCTTCGTTGTGGGTCCTTCTAGTTGTGGCATGTGGGACGCTGCCTCAGCGTGGCTTGATGAGCGATGCCATGTCTGCACCCAGGATTCGAACTGACGAAACACTGGGCCTCCTGCAGCAGAGCGCGCGAACTTAACCGCTCGGCCACGGGGCCAGCCCCTAGGCTCACTCTTGACTGGAGTTGTTACAGGAAGGACAGCGTCAGAGAGGCAGAAAGGGGGCAGGCACCCCAGACATGTCCACACAGATGGCCTCCCAAGGGGCCATGCCCTCCTGTCCTCCAGCTTCCCTATCCCACCTGGTGCTCTGTCTGGCTCAGGGCCAGACTGAAGCATCCCAAGAATCTCTGAAAAGACCTCCAAGGGGCGGCTCCCTGGGACAGAAAGGCCTGGCCATTCAACCTGTATGTCCATCGTCCTGGCAGGAAGCTGGAGAGAGGCTGAGGAGAGAGGGTCTTTGGAGGGGTGACGTCTCCCTCCTCACAGAGTTTGAACACCCACTTGGCAGAGCGCCAAGACTCTAAGACCCACATTCTGCCCTGAGGGGCTTAGGGGAATGTTTCTGCCCTGAGTGGTCTTAGGAGGATGGCCTGCTCAACAGGTTTTCCATGCTCTACTAACAAAGTGGATGGTGCCAAGGACACCTGAAAGTGCTTGGACTTTGAAGGCCAAAAGATCTGGGTTGAATCCTAGCTTTGCCAGTTTTTATCCATATGACCTTGGGCAAGTAGTCTTTAGCCTCCCTGAGCCTCGGTTTCCTCATCAAAATGGAGTTAATAATGCCCACCTTGAAGGTCATGGTAAGGATTAGAGATAATTAATGTAAGGACATCTGGGTGACCTGATTGCCATTATTAGTAGAGGCACTAGGAGCAGAGAAGCACAGGCTCTGTTCTGGCCTCCCTTCCTCTCCCCTTCCTTCTTCTTACACTCCATCCCCTCCCTTTCCCCCTTGCCACCCCAGACCCAGTCGCACAGAAGGGAGGCCAGGCCAAGAGGTGAGTCCTTACCCAGGGGTCTGGGCCCTGACTGCCTCTCTAAAGCCTCGTCCAGTGCCCAGCACCACCCCAGACCAGCCAGTCCCCCTTCCCCTGTTCTGTGCAGACAGACTTGACTAAAAGTAGCTTCGCTCACAGAGGCATCACTGTGCATAAGGAGATGGGTAAATATGCCAGCCAGCATCTGCCAAGGGAGGCCGAGTGAGTGGCAGAGATGGATGCTGTGTGGAGAGCTGCGAGAAGGGGACGCTCGCGGGGCCAGAGCAGGAGGACGGCTGCTTGGGAGAAGGCAGCGGGCTTGGGGGCGGGGACACAGCAGGCAGCAATACATCAGCATGGGGGAGGTGGTGAGCGTTTTAAAAAAGAAGAAAGGTCTTCACAATAATTCTGTAAATCTAAAATTGTTCTGAAATTAACTTTAATTTAATGGTAAAAAAAAAAAAAAGGAAGAAGAAGAAAGAAGTGGGAAAAAAGAGAGAATGATCCAATTTCTAGCGACAACCAGGACCAAGCAACTCTGTGCACCAGTCACATGTTCACACCTGCCCTGAACAATGCTTCCCGGTGTCCAGGGACAGCTTTGCAGGTCATCGAGAACAGGCCATGCCATGCTCCCAATTGCAGGATGGTTGGCAAGATTGCTGGGCCTTCTGATTCCCTTCCGGTTTCTGGGTGTCCACAGTCCCCCCCGTCACGGAATGGCCCCTCTGGCACAGACTCAGCACATCCTGGGGCAAGTCTTTACTTAAGGGACAGTCTTGTCTCACCTCCCCACTGCTTGTCTCTGTTCCCAGAGGGCAAGACCGAGCCATCCTTGTCTCTGCATCCTCTCCCAGCGCCTAGACTAGTGCCTGGTTCAAAGTAGTAGGTGCTTAAGAAACGTTTGCTCAGTTAATTAACTAAGACAAGCTAAGAAGGAATGAAGCCATTTTTGCCTCACTGACTTTCCAGCTGATATTCTTGAGACCAGCCCAGTGCTGCAGCCTCCCTAGGGCCCCTGCTGCCCGCTCAGCCTCCCCAGGTGCCACATGCCCCTCTTCCAGGGCTGGCTCTGAGCTCCCCGACCACCTCCTGCTGTCTGGCTCAGGGCATCTTCTGTGGAGACCCAGTGCACTCTCAGCCCAGCCTCTTGGGAGGGGGCCTGGCTGGGAAGGAGGAAGAACTGTAGCTGGAGAGAGCACCTGCTTTGACAGACATGGGATGAAATGCCCACCCACCCTCTCCACACCATGACTTTCCTGGACCAACCTTAAGAAGAACAGTTCAAGTCTACTCCAATGAGCTATGGACGCCGAGCCCTGAGCCCAGTCCAGAGGCCCTGGAGGCCACTGAGATGTGGAAGAATGACAGCAGGCCTCGGCCTAGGAAGGCCTGGCTCTGCCACGTACCTGTGTGGCCTCGTCCAAGTCACCCAGCCACTCAGCTCAGCCTCCTCAACTGGAAAACCAGGGCGCCTGCCTTCCAGAATGCGCATCCAATCAACTAACACTGGCTAGGCTGTACAAGGCAACAGGCTTGAGTCTGAACCCTGACTCAACCACTCCCTCACTGTATGGTCTTGAATGAGTCACAGAAACTTTCTGTGCCTCAATTCTCTCATCTGTAAAATGGAGATAAAACCTATCTCATAACGTTTTTGTGACCATTAAATGAAATCATGTGTGTGCAGCACTTAATACAGCGCCTGGCACACAAATGCTCAGTGAAGATGAGCTTTATGATTTACCAGTATTATTACCACGTTACTGCCGCCACTGCCAGCGCCACCACCACTCCCGTTAATATTAGCTGCTGTGTGCAAGGCACTGAATTACTGAGAAGTACAAGACACGATCCCTGTCCTCAGAGTCCAGAGGGAGACTGAAAGGACAAAATAAGATGAGAGGGAAGAGGAGAAGAGAAGGAAGAAGGAAGGAAGAAGCAGCTAGAGAAGCCAAGACTCAAGGCCCCCAGAGACCCGTCTCCAGGGCTGGATGGGGGTGGGGTTGGGCCCCCTGAGGGCTCAACAGACAGTGCGGAGAAGCTGGGGACCAACAAGTCTTCCTGAATGCCCTGGCCGGTCTTGGCCCTGGGAGACCCAGGCAGGGACATGCAGCCATCTCCTCCCTCACTCCATGTGGCCTCGTGTGCTGGGAGGCTATCTGGGGGCAGGGTGGGGGCACACAATTTTGTGTCTCCAAAGAGTCGACTCTGGCGGCCCCTCTCCTTCAACTAGGGGGATGTTGCCTAGAGCAGTGCTGACCAGGCCAGCCCAGCTCCGGCCCTCCCCACCAGGACAGCCCAAGGCTTATCACCGTATCTACAGTATCTGCTCAGTGCCAACTGGACAGCTCTGCAAAGACACGTGGGCCCCAGGAACTGTGGGTCTAATGTGCACCCAAAGGCTCAGTGCCATTGCTCTGGGGACCCAGTGGTCCCACTGAAACCACTGCTTTCTCCACTGTGTGGGGGAGGGAACATGGCCCCCCTGAAGGCCCAGAATCTTAAAATATCTCCTCTAGCCTCTTCATTTCCCAGAGGAGGGACTCCAGGCCCAGAGAAGGGGAGGGTCTTGCCTGTGATCACATAGTAACCCCAGGTCTTCTGACTTCTATCCCTGTGGAAGAGTCCTGGGGCAGCCAAGTACAATGGAAAGAGAACTGACTTTGAATTTCAAGTTTGGTTCCAGTATTTATTGCCTGAGATGAAATACTTTATCTCTGTCAGCCTCAGTTTCCACATCTGTAAAACAGGAATAATAATAATAACACCTTCTCTACAGGATTGCTGTGCGAGCTCAAACAATAGAACGTATAGAAATTGCTTGGTAAATAACACAGGCTGGGACAAGTGAAACACAGGAATTGTTATTATTCTAGAACTTAGAGCACTGCAAATATTAAGGACTCAAAAATGTCTGCTGGTGTAATGGATGAATGTTTGAGGCATGGTGAGTGATGACAGGGACCTCCAGGAGCACTGATTTGTTTAGGTGGGTTGGATCAGGGAAGGCTTCACAGAGGGGGTGACTTTTGAGATGACCTTTGGTGGAGGAGTAGAAGCCCATCGGGAATGAAAAGGAGCATGAGAGTGTCCAGAAATGTGGAAATGCAGCCGTGACCTTCCAAAGAGCTGTGGATCCCAATTCCACATGCAAGCTTGGGCTCCAGACTCTGCTCAAAACTTACTCCTCCCCTCCTGGCCTGTGCATGCTACCTGGAACAGGAGGAGCTAGCAATTTATTAAATCCTAAAACATACCTTTTCAGAGAAGAAATAACCTTCTAATCTAACCTTCCCATTTGAAAGGTAAGAAAACTGAGGCTCAGGGAGCTGACATTCCTTAACAAAGGCCCTACAGCAGGCTCAGCAAACTAGGCTCCATGGGCTGAATTTGGCCTACCACCTGTTTTTATAAATAAAGTTTTATTGGTACACAGTCATGCCCATTCATTTACCTACTGTCTATGGCTGCTTCCTTGATACAATGGCAGAGCTGAGTAGTTGCAAGAGACCATATGGACTGTGAAAGCTCCACCATGTACTATCTGACCCTTTGCAGAAAAAAAGTTTGCCAACTCCTGTCCTATAGCAGGGTATTGGCAGAGTTGCACGGGGAGCCAGGCCTCTGACTCCTGGTTGGGTGTTCTTTAACTGTATGTACACTTGTCCCTCTGGGTCCCCCCGCCTGACCCCCCAACACTGCCTGCAGGGTGAGATTTCAGGCAGCCAAACTCTGGGCAGGCTGAACTCTGGGACACATGGTGCAGCCAACAGGGAACACCTGGGCTGACCACTGTTGCCCCATGACCCAAGAGTGCTTCTTGCTGGGAGCAGTTCAGCCCCTTTTGGGGGAGTCTGACAGGGAGGTGCCAACACACGCCTGCTTCTCCTCCATGGACAAAACAGAATGAGCCACAGAGTGTAAGTGTAGGACTCAGGCCAGCCAGATGCCAGAGTTACAGACACAGCCTTTCAAGAAGCACACGAGGAAGGAGTGGCATCTCCAGCCACCTGCTGAGATGGCCAAGTCCACTCTAACTTGTGCTGTAGAATTCCTTTCCCAATGCCAGGCTGTCCCTGGTGGATTCTTTAATTAAAACCCCACCACATCTAATCCGTTAGAAGTTCTGAGCTCACACATGCCTTGTCCAGCTAGTCATAAGAACGAGACAGGTCACGGGCCTGGGCCATGGCTACGTGGTGCCATGCCTGGCCTAGTACAGACCCTACAGGCCTCGGGTTGGTGCCCTTCCCAGGACACCTGGAGTTGCTGCCCTGTTGTGTGAGACTGCCTGCTCTGGGCCTCATGCTTGTCCATCCCTCAGGCTCATCTTTGATGCCTCCGTTCCTTAATTCACTCATGCAACAGAGATTTATTAAATGCCAGCTTCACGCCAAGCACTCTTCTAGGTGTGGGGAATGTCGTTGTAACAAAGGAGACAAAAATCCGCTCCTGCCCTCATGGAGCTTACAGTGTCAACTCACAAATGCAGGAGCCTCTCCCACACTGGGCATCTCCTCTGTCTTCCGCCCCCTCATCCTTTCTCCTCTCTTCCTCCTCTCCCCTCTCTCCTCCTGAAGCCAATTTATGCCTGAGCGCTTGACAGTGGGACCATGCAGAGGCCTCCTAATGAATCCTCCTGCCTGCCATCTCCCACTGCCCTCTGCACGCTCAGGGATGCCAGGAAAACCCCTCATGATGCCCCTTTGGCAGGTCCCTCCCCTGCTCAGGAGCCGTCAGTGGCTCCTCATTGCCTTCAAGTTAAGACGTGAGTTCTTTCACTTCCCCCTCAAAGCTCGTTACCTTTCAGCTCTCACCCACCTTCCAACCTTCACCACACGAGGGAACTTTCTGCTCCAAGAAACTCAGAATTTTTGTGGTTGTTAGGTTTATGATGTTCATCGCTTTCTACTTACAAAAGTAATAGATTTTTGTAGGAAATATATTCAAAGATAATGATTCAAAGATAAACTCTCTGAGCTTTTTAGTTTATTTCCTCCAAGCTTCTCTTTCTATGTGCATGTGTGTATATAGATACATTTTTTATATTTATGTGCTTAGTGTGGGATCCCATTATACATAAAGCGTTGTATCCTAACATTTTTATTTAACATTCTTTAGTGGTTTTCTATATAATTAAGAGACTCCTCAAGGACAGCACTTTAATGGCTGCACAATATTCCACCACATAAATATACCTTAATATGTTTAACCAAACCCTATTGGTGAGCATTTGGACTGTTTACAATTTTTCACAATGAAAATGTTGCTATAAACATCCATGTTCATAAATCTTTGTTCCGATCTCTGGTTATTTTCCCGGCAGAGATTCCTAGAAGCGGCACTGCAGGGTCACGGGGCAGATGCACTTCTAAGGGTTTTGATGCATATCATGAAGCTGCCTCCCTGAGAGAGTCTGTCGGTCACCCCTGCCCCCCATTTGTGGCAATGCCCACCGACCTCAGACAGGTCTATTTCCTCTGCCGCTAACACGCCACGTGTCTTCCTAGCATCGTGTCTTCACTTCAGCAGCTCCCCTCTGTCAGAATCTTGTGTTTCCCATCCATCCTTCAGAGCTCAGGGCAAAGGCCACCTCCTCCATGAAGCCCATCCTGATACCCCAACTGAAATTCTCCACCTCTATCTAGGCCTCCTGCAGCCCCTGTCTTAAGTTCTTCCTGAAACATTTCCTATTATTGCCACACATTTTAATAATTTGTCTAATAATAACCTCTTCTTTGTACGGGACATTGAAGTTTTCAAAGTGCTTCCTCTGAGATGTTTCATCTGATTCATTTTCAGATGGAAAGTGTATTGAGGTCAAAGACTGTGGCTTGGTCATCTAGGTCTGCTTACCTTTGCTCCATCACCCACCTCAAGCTAGTCCTCAATTTGATGGAAGTTCAGGACAAACTTCACTATCCCGTGGCCTACAGAACAGACTTTAGGATGCTACCCTCCACAGTGAGGACAGAACTAGGACAGAGGGCCCTGGATTCCAGTCCTGGCTCTGTCACTGACTAACTATGACCTAGGGCTGGTCCCTGCCCCTCTCTGGGCCTCGGTTTACCCATCTATAAAATGAGCCAGTTGAACTACATAGTCCTCCACACTCCAGGACTGATTGCCCCTGCAGCCACTGGCCCCAGCACCCAGAGCAGCCCTGGGGTGCCCCTGAGGGCCCCTGTGCAAGGCTGGCCTCCAGGATAGGCCAGAGGGAGCTGGCCAGGGAGGCAGGCCTGGCTGCAGGCCAGGCTGTGTCTGCAAACACTGACCTTGGCTGCCGCAGGGATTTTCCATGACACCAGCACCCTCCCCCTCAGCTCCCCCTAATCCCACGTGGGCCTGGGGAGGCTGGGGGATGGGAGCGGTGGGGGCTGTCCTACACCAGAAGACCCTGAATCAGAGTAATAGGGGCACCTGTGGATGGGAGAGAGCTGAAAGGGAGAGAGGGGAGCCCAGTGGGCCTACAGGCGGAAAGTCTGGGAGGAAGCAGGGTGGGAGAGAACCTGCTGGTGAGGAGTGGGGAGAAGAGCTGAAAGAGGAGCAGGGAAGATGGCAAGAGGCCTTGGAAAGGGGCAGGGCAGAGGGAGGGGGCTGTGCTTCCCAGCTGTCCTTCCCAGGAGCTCTGGCCTGGAGAGGGACAAACTCCAGACCCTAGTTCTGCACATGGGTCCCTCCCCCAAAGCCAGGTCCGTGAGGCCCTGTGGTTTCCCAGGCCTTTCAGGCCTTGGCCAGGCCCGGGGCAGCAGGGATTCCTTCCGAGGCCCTGAAGCTGACCTCATTTTGCCGGGGCCTGGGGGCCACAGGGAGGGCAGGAGGTATGGTTTCACTGAAGGCCCTCCTGCCAAGGCTGCCTCCCCTCCCCCTGCTGGGTGTGTGAGGGGAGGTTGCTCTTGTCCGCATCCCAGGCTTCAGGGCTGTCTGGGCTGAACAGCATTTTCTGAGCAGCTGCTCCCCCAGGCCTTGTGCTGAGGACAACTTGACACTGAGGAGAACTGCTGGCCCTCCAGAAACTCAGAGCCCCGCAGAACTCCTCTGCAGATGGGAGCGCACACACATAGGGCATTTGAACGAGGCAGACGGAGAGGCCCCTCTAGCTCTGGGAAGGATCCCAGAAGGTTCTTGGAAAACTTGGTGCCTGAGCCGGATCCTAAAGGATGGAGGAGAAGGCCTGCGCTCTCCTCCCATCTCCACCAAGCTGGCAGCCTCCTCCCGCCCTCTCAAGGGCCTGGGCATGCACTGCCAGCTTCCTTCCACCTCATCTCCCTTAACACACCAATTAGGCTCCTGTGGAGCCTCCGGTCCCACTTCCTGGCTCCACACTGCTGCCATCTCCAGACCAAAGGGGCAGTTCCCCGTCTGTACCTCAGGCCCCTGAGGAGGCAGAGTCCTGGTTGGGCCCTTCTGCAGTGACCCTCAGCTCAGGCCCAACTAACCTCTGCAGGCCTAGCGAGAAAGCCTGATCCCGCTCTGGGGGTGCTGTGTCTCACAGCCAGTCCTCTGGAGCTGCCTCTGTCTCCCTGGAGCCCTCACTCCTCTCTGGCTGCCCCATCAGGCCCAGGCGGCACCCAAGGTCAGGCCCCCTCCCCACGTCCAGCTTCCCATCAGTCTAGCTCGCCCAGAGTTCACAGCCCTCCCGCCTCAGGCCACAGGTCACTAATCCAGCTTCCCTCAGGGCAAACATCAGCCTCGCCAGTGCTGTATTTACATTAGATAAGTGGGTCTGCAGGGAACCAGGGAAACAGGTTGCAGCCAGGCATTGCCAAGGGTCACGTGTTTCTAATCTACAGAAGGGCTGGGCCACCCAAAGATGGGACATCAGAGGATCTCAAAGTCAGAGACCTGGAAGAAAGGCCTTAGAGTTCTTGATGCTAAGAGGAGCATTTTCCAAACCGATCCAAGGAACTCTTGTCCAGCAACGTGAGAAAAGTGTTTGAAGGTGAGCTACGTGGGAGGAGCTAGCACATCCTCCCAACTTTGACTGCCCTTCCGCACAAACACGTGTGTGGCTCTGACAAAGCCTACACTTAAATCAAATGACAACAGACCCTGTTAAATTCAGCATTCCTCCAATTTAATTTAACCGAACAACTCTTTTCTCACCCAAAAGTTATTAACAGTCCATGGAACTGGTATTCCAGGAAATTAACTTTGGGATATACTGATCATAGAATGTTGATGCTAAAAGGAACTTTAAAGACCGTCTAATCTTGATGTTCCTCAAAATATTCATAGTAATAATGAATATTTATTGATCCCAATGTCCTAGTATTTTATCTAACTCACCAAGTCCACAGTAACTCTATGAGGTAAGTACATCATTTTCCCCATTTTACGGATGAGGAAACAGAGGCACTTAGAAGATTAAGTGACTTGGCCAGAGTTGAAAGCTGTTTGGCGCCAGAGGCTGTGCTCTCATCTATGCCACTACACTGCAGAGATCACCTGCAGAAAATAGAAATATCTGTTTTCAGTTTTTCAAAAGCATAACAATAACTTAATTCAGTCTCATAGGATCAGAAGTTCTGATTGGCAGATGTGTTCTTAATTAATTTTGAAGGGACAATGATTACTTGCTGCTTTCACGGTGATCTATTCGGTGCCTGTTCTGTGCAGTAGCTACACTGCACTGATCAACACACTGTACTTCATGAATAACATCTTTCAGATTCAAACTCTGTGAATGGGTGAGCGGACAGAAAAAAATAATACAAGGCATCCATAGCAGGGAAAAATGGTGGGAACCTTTGATCTCGTCCTATCCTCCCGCGCCGCAGATGAGGAAAATTGAGGCCCAGAGAGGGACAAGGACTTGCCCAAGACACAAAGCTGGTTATGGTCAGGGCCAGGTCAGACCCCCAGATCTCCTGCACCCTACACTCATGCTCTTTCCCCCACCCTAGGCTGTGGCCAGTGTTCTGGTTTTGCAGCCAGCTAGGCCAGGGGTAGGAGGTCAGGCTGGGGCTGGCTTGCATGTGAGGTCAGCGGGCAGCAGGCAGCTGAGCCCAGTCCAGCCAAGGCCACTACCAAGGGCTCAGCTTGGTTAGCTGTGCTTTGACTAGATGGAAATAGGCCACAGGGAAAGAAAGTCCAGTAAGAGGGAGGGCCAGACCCCCAACCCTCTGCATCTCCCCAGAGACAGAGCTTCAGCCAGTTTCTAAGCTCCTTGGTGATGCTAAGACGAAAACAGAAGAACTGAGGCTGGGGGTTCCCGTCCCGCCTCTCATTGTCCCTGCTGCTCCAAAATATTCATAATTAGTATTTATATCCAGCCACATAATCAATTTTTATGTCTGGCCACCTGGCTTCCTCAGGTGAATTCTGTGCCTCCAGCCAGGCTCCAAGGCCATCTCTTAGCTGAGTTGCTCACACATAGGGGCTGCTGAATGAAGAGGTCAACCTTGGTCATACTGAGCCAGAGGGCAGAGGACAGAACACCGAGTTTGGAACTGAGTATCCTGGGTTATAGTCCTGGCTCTGCCATTCACTAGCTGTGTGACCTTGAGCAGGTCACTTTGCCTCTCGGGGCCTCCATTTCCTCATCTGGGCCATGTGATCGCTAAAGGCTTTTCTGGCTCTGAGTACCTTTAAGTCTATGGTGGCAGATTCAGGAAGGGTGGCTGGGAGAGGAGGGGGCGGGGACAGCCCCAGTCAGTGCTCTGAGAGGAAGTGGCTAGAATCTCACGGTTGGGGCATGAGTTCTGGCTGGTCAGTCCATCAGGCACTGTGAGGGAGGGTCCTCAGAGAATCAGCTCTGGAGCGCAGCCCCTGTGCGTGTCGGTGACACACAAGGACAGATGGAATCCCTCACCCAGAGACTCGCCCCTCTGTCCCTCGTAAACCCAAGCCTGATGTGGGTAAGGACCAGGCCGGCGGCGGGCCTGCTGGCAGGCAGACAGGCCTTGCCAAACTCCCAGTTACTTCCCAGAAGTTCCAGGGCCTCTTGGGAGTGGCTCCACCCCGGCTGGCGCCCCTCCAAGCTGGGCACCCACGTCAGCAGGTCCTCGCAGTTCCCTTGCCCTTTCACCCAGTGACAATAGAACAGGCGAAGGGGCGGGGGCACGCTGACCCTGGGCCGGATCCTTGGAGAGGCATCTGATTCCCTGGGCGTCGCACTCCTGTTGCCACTTCTGTCATGGCCAGCTCAGGACAGTGCCCGAGGATGAGTCTTCAAGTAGAACCCTCTCTTTTTGGGGCCTCAGTTTCCCATCCTGGTCACCCTTCCTGGGAGATAAATTAGCTCTGAAGCGCTGGAATGAGCGATGAATTAGGAAGTCCTGGTGGCCCTGGCCGACTCGCGAGGCCCCTCCAGCCTTCACTACTCTAACTATAATATGGACATAGCTGTAGTAATGACCTTGTAGGAAGTTTTTGAGGATTAAAGTTAAAAATGTATCTGAAAGATAAGACCATAAACCTCAGCCTGTGGTAGTCAGTGAGGGTGGGCCCTGAGAGGCATCTGACCCCAGGGGTGAGGCATGTCCCCTCCGGGCTGGACTGTGGCTGTGGTGGGGCGTGCGGCTCTGGCCTGATAAGAGCCTTCAGTTTAGCCTGGATGTGCCACTTACTTTGAAAATGGCTAAACTCAGCAGGAGGTAGGCAGGGCCAGGAGTCGTCACTTCTGGCTGGGAGATGGGGAAAGCAGGAGGGCCCTCAGGATCCGGCAGGCAGGGGCAGCAGGGGGACGGCGAGAGGGAAGCACTGGCGGCAGAAGGTGGCCAGATGCCTGCTGGGACGTGGGCTGTCTTCAGACCGGCAAGGGCCTCCCTGAAGCTGGGGGCTTTGTGGGCAGCCTGCAATGGGCAGTGAGGCTGCCAGCTGCGGGCACTGGGTTTTGCTACAGGATGGCGGACCAGGAGAAGTCACAGCCTATGAACAAGCACGGGGCGAGGTGGCTTGTGGTGGTAACTCCTGACGGCAGCTCTGGCCAGCTGCCAGGGTGGAGATTAACAGCTCTAGCTCCATCCCCCAGAGGGTAGACAAGGCCAGAGAGGGGAAGGGATTTGCCTAAGGTCACACAGCCAGCATGTGGTCAAGCTGGAGCTGGGCCCACGCTACCCAATACCTGTCCAGCCCCATCCATAGTGTCATGCCCTCCCCCCAACACCCTGTACCGGTGCTGCCCTGGGCGACAGGGAAGGACAGGATGAGAAGCAGCTCTGGCTCGGGGCCTGCCCAGCTGTCGAGGTGAGTTGTGGTCTGACTGCTGTGGCCAAGCTGGCAGGCACAATCTGTTCTCACCCTGCCGGGGCGCGGACAGGCCTGGCATGGCGGCCCAACAGCTCAGCTGTCCAGGCCCCTGGCAAAGGGGGACAGTCACCAGCTGGATGCTGTGGTGCGGGCCGGAGGAGCCCATTCTAAGGGCAAGCCCACAGCTTCATACACCCCAAGCTGCTGTCCCCAGACCTCCCTGAGCTTTAAGATTCAAATGGCCTTGGGCTGCCAGCTTTGCTGGAACTGAGCTGCTCCCCAGCCCAGGTGCTCTCTTGGAGATGTGAGGGGAACCTGGCACTTCATCGATTATTCATCATAGTGAGCCGTTATTGAGCACGTGATAGGGACCAGGCTCTAGGATAAGTGCATCGTACACGTTATCTCACTGATTTCTCTCCAAAACCCTGTGAAGCAGGTGCTACTTATTAGCCCCATTTTACAGATGTAGAAACTAAGGCTGTGAGAGATTTAAAAAAAAAAACAGATACACACCATCCATGGCAGAGTCAGGATTTGAGCTCAGATCAGATGCCAAAGCACATGGTATCCTGCCCAGCTATTCACTCATCAGACATATTGTGGGCATACCCCAGGGGCATGGCTGGTAATATAGAGAGGGAAGCTGGCAGGAACATGACCAGGTCCAGCAGCGCCCACCCCACCACCCCAAGTTAGTGTTTAGCTGTGCATAGTAGTTGGGGACCCTGGAGGACAGAGGATGGTGGTAATATTGGCCTTGGAGTTTAAAGCTGAACATTCTCAGTGCCACTCAAAGCCGAGATCACTTCCAGCTGTGGGGAATCCGGGATGGCTGCATGGAAGAAGCATTTGGTTAAGTTCTGATAAGGCTTAGAAAGGAGGAAAAATCAGAAAGACTGCCATCATTATTTTATTATAATAATCCTGTTAATAAAAGTAATAAATATCTTAACAGCTCAGTGAAGGAAGCAGGGCCAGGACCAGTAGACCTTATTTTGCAAATAAGGAAACATGCTCAGAGAGGGGGAATAATTTGCCCAAGGTCACAAAGCCACTAGCGACAGGGCCAGAACTTGTGCCTAGGACTTCTGAATTTCCATCTAGGGTCCTTTCCCCTCCAGGTCTCCAGGAAGAACTCTGGACTTAAAGCCATTTGACGGTTGGCTTAATGGGAGGATTTGCCTCCACCTGGCTCCTGGCTCCGTGAGGGCCAGGTAGGGGGTGTGGGGTATGACAGGGGTTGGGGTTGTCTGGCTGGTGATAGTAACACCTGGAAGGACACCTACGGCTCCTGCTTTGACAAGGGCAATGCCACCTCCCCATGAAGACAGACCCTACTTTGGGGCCAGGCACAGAGGATGACCCCAGGCCCCAGAGAGGGGGCTGATGAGGACCCTGGAGCACGAATTCATGCACCTGTAACTGTGTGTTGTCTTCTCCTGGGCTAGAAGGATAGAGGCCAGATTCTGCAAGGTCGGGGAGGCGGAGGGGAGAGTAGGGGGAAGGGGCAGGGTTTCTGCAAGGGCAGCCTCACAGCGTGTGCTTTCTC
Organism: Equus quagga; assembly: GCF_021613505.1. NCBI lineage: Eukaryota > Metazoa > Chordata > Mammalia > Perissodactyla > Equidae > Equus > Equus quagga. The sequence continues at coordinate 117,511,286 of NC_060271.1, read as the reverse complement.
TCCTCTTCCCCTACTTTCCCGCAGGCTATGGCCACGCAGCTCCCAGCACGGATGGCGGCAAGGTGTTCTGCATGTTCTACGCGCTGCTGGGCATCCCGCTCACGCTCGTCATGTTCCAGAGCCTGGGCGAGCGCATCAACACCTTCGTGAAGTACCTGCTGCACCGCGCCAAGAGGGGGCTGGGCATGCGGCGCGCCGACGTGTCCATGGCCAACATGGTGCTCATCGGCTTCTTCTCGTGCATCAGCACGCTGTGCATCGGCGCCGCCGCCTTCTCCTACTACGAGCACTGGACCTTCTTCCAGGCCTACTACTACTGCTTCATCACGCTCACCACCATCGGCTTCGGCGACTACGTGGCGCTGCAGAAGGACCAGGCGCTGCAAACGCAGCCGCAGTACGTGGCCTTCAGCTTCGTCTACATCCTCACCGGCCTCACGGTCATCGGCGCCTTCCTCAACCTCGTGGTGCTGCGCTTCATGACCATGAACGCCGAGGACGAGAAGCGCGACGCCGAGCACCGCGCGCTGCTCACGCGCAACGGGCAGGCGGGCGGGGCCTGCGGCGGCGGCGGCGGGGGTGGCGCGGGCGGCAGCGCGCACACCACGGACACCGCCTCGTCCACGGTGGCGGCCGGCGGCGGCGGCGGCGGCGGCTTCCGCAACGTCTATGCCGAGGTGCTGCACTTCCAGTCCATGTGCTCGTGCCTCTGGTACAAGAGCCGCGAGAAGCTGCAGTACTCCATCCCCATGATCATCCCGCGGGACCTCTCCACGTCCGACACATGCGTCGAGCAGAGCCACTCGTCGCCGGGAGGGGGCGGCCGCTACAGCGACACGCCCTCGCACCGCTGCCTCTGCAGCGGGGCGCAGCGCTCCGCCATCAGCTCGGTGTCCACGGGCCTGCACAGCCTGTCCACCTTCCGCGGCCTCATGAAGCGCAGGAGCTCCGTATGAAGGCCCCGCGGGGCCTGGAGCACCTGGGAGCGCGGGCCGGGGGCTCCTGCGGGGAGGAGCAGCTGGGTCGGGGAGGGAGCCGCCCCAGCCGCCTTCGGCCCGTGGGGCGCCCCCCACACCCCTCACCACCCTCTCCCAACCCCCATCTCCGACTGTGCCTGCTCGCACCAGCCGGCAGGAGCCTGGGCTCTGAGGACCCCTGGAGCCCCCATCTGCGCCCTGCAAATTCCGAGAAATGTGAAACTTGGGGGGGTCGGAGGGAGGGAAGGCAGAAGCTGGGAGCCTCCCATTTCTTTGGAAATCTAAGGAGCTCCTCAGTCCTCAGAGGCCGTGCTGGTACCAGACCACCCCCCCTCCTCCATCCCGAGGGGACTTCGTGTTCCGTGTACGTTTGCATCTCTATTTATACCTCTGTCCTGCCAGGTCTCCCACCTTCCCTTGGCTCCAAAAGCCAGGGTGTCTTTGTCCACGTTACCCACACTCAGTCCACTCCCCTTCCTCATCCCCGGGTGTCTCCCAACCTCCCACTACCTTCTGTGTTGTTTTGCATGGCTTTGCAGTTATGAAGAAAGTGGAAACCCAGCAGTCCCTGAAGCTAGTCCCCAGAGGGCAGGCAGTCAGAAGCCAGGACAGGCGGCAGGAGGTGCAGAGAGTCGGGGGGAGGCCGAGCCTCCAGTCTGCAGGATGGACCTGCCGGCAGTGAGAGCTGGCTGCCCTCCAGTTGCGTTCTCACAGGGGGCAGGGGGCGTCCAGCTGTTCAGGCACTGCCCTTGGAATCAAACAGAAAACTTCATACTTGCCTTCCTCAGCCACTGCTGATGATGACCAACTCCTCACTCTGCAGGAGTTTCAGCCTCTGGAAACTCTGTCCTGACTACTCGTTCATTTGATTTTCACAGCGCTCCAGCTAGGTCACCAGGGCCAGAGTTCTCATGCCCATTTTACAGATGACACTGAGATCCAGGCGGGTGAAGTGACTTGCCCAGGGTGACACAGATAGTAAAGGCAAAGGGGAACAAGAACCTGGGCTGCTCTTTCCTAGCCTGATTGCTCTTTCTCTCCAACTCCTCTGCCTGCTCTTGAAAGCAGAGCTTCTGCCGGCGCAGCCTGGCGTCTTGGAGCAGCTGGGGCTTGAAGCAGAACCAGAGCCCAGGACTGAGGCAGCGCTGGGGCTCAGCTTCTGTTCCGCTCAGCTACGAGGCAGGGTCTGGATGGGCCCCTGAGGCAAGGCAGGATCCCTCAGTCTCTGGACTGCCTGCTTACAGACAGGGGTGTCCTTGGACCAAAGTAAGCAGGGCTGGGCCTCACGAGGAAAAGGCCAGGATGTGGGGCTCTAGAAGATTGGAAATTGGGCAGAGGGGCCTAGAGAGTTGGCAGGCATATCCTACTGGGACACTGTCCCTGGCCCCACGGCCAGTGTTGGTGCCTGTGTTCCAGGTAGCTAGAGACAAGCTAAGGCTGCAGCCAGCAACACCCATCCCAGGTGAGGGGCTTGGACCTGGTGTGCCCACTGCCTGTCCCACCTGCAACCCAGAAGCTCAGATGGACAGCAGCAGAGGGAGGTGAGGCCCTAGGCTTCACTGTGGGGACCCACAGCTGGAGCTGGTACCGTAACTCAGGACAGCATCAAGGGGTAGGTGAGGGGGCTTTCCTCCCTCACCGTGCTGTTCCCATGCCAGCTCCCTAACACTGCTGAGCAAGGCCAGCCCTGGCATTCAGGGAAGCTGCAGTAGGGGGTCCACGGGCTGATCAGCCTCAGCCCCACCCCAGCCGTAGGCTCTGGCCTCTGAGAACCTTTGGGAGGGAAGAAGTCTGGCCTGGTCTGTGTGTGAGTCCTGTCTCCATGTGGAGGAGCTGGCTGCCCACGTGCCAAGGAGAGCAGGGCCCAGGACCCAGGGGTGCCCTCTGTGTTTATGTTGGGGTGAGGGGCAGTGCTGGCTGCGTCTGTCCTGTGTGTGACCCTGCCCTCGAGGGGTCTTGTCCTGTCAGTCCCGAGGGAGCCACAACCAAAGTTGCAGGGAGCTGGTGGGGAAGGAGGTGAATGGCCCTCAGCAGAGCGTGGCCGACTGCTCGGTCTCCAGCCGGGCCTTTCCTAGGGAACTGGAAGGCCAGTGTTGCTTCCCCTCACCCCCTCCCACTGCGGGCAGCCTTTCTGCTTCCCCAATGCCTTATGCCTGGGCACACTGCCACAGAATATGCAATACGTGTGGGTGACATGCCCCCACGCCCACACCCTCACCCCGGGCAGCTCCTGGACCCCAAAGGCTGCGGCTGCCACAGCCTCCCTTCAGCCCCTCCTGCCTATCTGTCTTCACACTGAGAATGGCGCCTAATAAATGCTGTCTATGGAGACCAGGCTCAGGCTCAGCTGTCTCTGTCATTGTATACCCTTGGTGCTGCCAGGGAGCAGCCATCCCCCCGCCGGGGTCTGCAGACATGCCTAGCTCATGCACCTTAGGCTGACTTGACTCTTTGCTTTGGGGGTCTTAGGGAGAAGCCTGGGTAAAACTGGCTTCTCTTTTGTGATTTCCTCCAAGATCCAGATTTTCTCAATGTCATCCCGGACCGACTATGAGAACAAGATAGGACCTTAGAAAAGAAATCACCAGGTCCAATCCTCCCCTTGATATGAGTAAAGTGAGGCCCAGAGAGGACAAGTCACTCACCCCGAGTCACGCAGCAGTGAGTGCCAGACCCGGGATTAGAAATAGAACTGGGGATTCCTAATCCAGTGCTCCCCTTCCTCACACAGCCTGAAAAGTCCAACTGGACACACCCTAGCTAACAGTGACACCTGCCTGTCAGCCAAGATTGGGGATGCCCTTCTTCTCCAGCAGGGGCTCCCAGATTCAGTGGCCTGATTGACACAAAAATGTCCCTTTCAGAGGGAGACGCATCATGAGCACCTTTCTTCAGGGGACACTTTCCTTTGGGTGTGGAGGGATAATTCGGCCTGGGACGGGGCCCCAGAGCCCAGGACAGACCCAGGGAACAGGTGCACCCTGCCCAGCTGGTACCAGCCCCCAGAGCCAGCTAGCCAGCGGCTTCCAGCTGTCATTGAGTAGAACCCACAGTAATGCCTTTTACACCACACCCTCATGTCTCTCTCTCTCTACATGCCTATCTACCTACCTACCTTTCTTTCATGAAACAATACTTAACCCCTAGTACAGCCAATGGCTTCTAATATTTTCTGTTCTAGTTCATGTTATAAAATGCTGGTCACAGCCCACTAAATTGATTTCTCTCCCCACTCATTATTGGTTTGCCCCCTGCAGATTGAAATACACTAGAGAAATAAAGGGGGTGGGGAAAAGGGCACTTTCTCTCAGTCCTCCCACCCACCCACATTGGTCAATTGAAAAAGCAACCTATTTATGGGGGTTCAGGGATCAAAGAAAGAAATAGTGGCACCTGCACTTCCCCCAGGAGGCAGGACACAGCCAACTTTCATGTGACAGTGCTCCTGGCTGCTCCCTACAGCTGCAGGCAGCCTCCTGGGCCATGCCCCTCATTGGCCTGCAGCCCCCAGGGTGGCTGTGGCGGAGCTGGACCTTAGTTCTCGTGGGCTCACCGGCACCTGAGACCCCTTCATCAAAAGCTAGGGCTTCCTGCCCACAGCCCAGCTGCTTCTGTCTTTCTTAGAACGGCTAAGTTCAACAACAGCAGAGATGATGTCATTTCTAAGGTCAGCAGTGACCAGTACAAGGTTGCTCTTACTTTCTTAACCAGTTCCTGCAGGACATTAACCTGCTGATGCTTGGCCTCCTTTCTTCATCACCTGAGCGAGATAATCACAAACAGAACTAGAAGGAATCCCCAAGGGGCTGCGTTCATTACCGTCTTCCAAGGGGCGATCAGGTTCATGGCAGCGGTGAATGGCACCCCAGCCCTTGCCCACAGCTGTTGAGGTCTCAGAATTGCCTGTGGTCCTAGCCTGGGCTCTTTGTCTCCAGATGACGCCATCCCACCCTCCTCACTTCCACACAGCATTACGGCATCCTGCACTAAAAAATATATGTACAGCCAAACAAAAATAGAAAACCAGCACCACAGAGTGGGGGTGGGGGATAAATATACCAAGATCCCCGCTGATGCGCTGACTCCGCGTGAGCATCAGAGGGAGACAGAAGCTTCCCGGGACCCAAGAGAGAAAGAGACGTGCGACTCTTCCCAAAACGTGTCCCACGCATGGCATGCCTTGTGGACAAAGGGTGCCTTGGTCAAATGAATCTGGGGAAACGCTGCGCACGTCACTCACGCATGGACCTTCAGAAGCCATCTCAGCTTAGTAAAGGTTCTGGAAAGCCCTGCAGCAAGCACAGCGAGCGGTTTACTTTCACTTAAGCCGGCATTGCCCTAACTCGCTCCCAGCCCCAGCCCCTCTGTTCCCGCCACGTCTCCTCACGCCCTGTGTTCCACACAGCATGCTTTGGAAATGCTGATCTATCGAACTCTCATTGCCTGATGAAGAGAGAAGGCTGACCCTTCCCCCTCGATTAATTCTAAAAAGAGTCAGCTTATAAGTCCTTCTATAACTGAAGGCCATGATATTACAAAATACATATTTTATTCTCAATTATGTGTCAGCTCACACCGAGGCTCAGAGAAGCTCCCTTGCCAAGATCAGGCAGAGCTGGGATTTGAGCCCAGGCCAACGGCTCTGAAGCGTACGCTCTCACCCACCTCACTGTGTCCTGTCCCCAGGCTGGTCCATGTCTTTAGTGAAGATTTGGCAGAAGTCACAGAGCAGCTTAGGACATGTCATCTCCTATTCAGAACCTTGGTGATAGTGGAGGCCATAACCTAAAAATGTCACCCTTCAAAGATGACAGATTCCGATGGAACTAGGAAATCCTCTTCCACTTCAGGTCCCCCCACATGTGGGACCATTTAGCTTCTCCTACAGGCTCAGCATTGCCCCCTAAGCCCAACAGCATTTCCACACCTTATCTCAGGACGCCAGGGGCGGGAGGGCTGTCCAGGCCAGGGAAGGACTTCTTCAGGACAGACCTATTACCGGAAGGGAGAGCCAATGCCCGTGTTGACCATGCCAGCCCCCCTGCCAATGGCATGCCTCGCCACCCCCATCAGCATGATGCTGATGCCCCTGTCACTCCAAAAACTGGGTTCAGACTATGAGGCTGAGAGATCTCGTTTCCTGAGGGGCCCCTGAAGGGCCCAGTCTATAGGGAAAATGGTCCCCTCCTCTTGCCCAGGCGGCAGTGGTGCTGGAACAACAGCCTCGGGCACTGCCATCACCTCCGTCAAAGATTCAAAGAAACACACCCACACCCACACCCACTCCTCTGGATCTTTGGCCCAGCACCTCTTTTTCAGAGGAAGGGATTTTGGTTCCCAGAGAGGAAGTGAGATGCTCAAGGTCATGAAGCAAGATAATGGTGTGGCCAGGATTAGTATCCAGAGAGCCTAACCCTGCCCCCCGCGCCCCGGAACACCCAGAGTAGGGCCCAGCCGTCTCTGACTCTGATTTCAAATGAAAGCTGCTGAGCTCTGGGGTTGAGTCATTCTGACGCTGGAAATTGTCCACATCTACATCTGGACAAACACCAGGAGACTCACACCCGTCCCCTCCGTCCTGCTGATGCGGGGTCGGTGAGCCGAGGAGTTGAAAGAAAGATTTCTTAGACTCTTAAGATCTGGCAGTAGTGCTCTTTTATTTAGAGAATAGTATAGAATAGCATGGGGACAGGACCCATGGGCAGTCAGAGCTTCTGCTGCTGCTTCTGCTGCCCCCGCTGGCATGGGGACAGGACCCACGGGCAGTCAGAGCTCCTGCTGCTCCTGCTGCTGCCCCGAGTTGAGGGTTAGGGCTAAATTTAAGGCATAGGTATGTGAGTTATCTCTTTACAAGACAAAGAATATGTAAAAAAGTTAAAATGGTATCAGTGCCCGTATGGTCTGGCCATTTGGCGGTCCCACAACTTATAGATAAGAATTAAACCGGATTGAGTAAATGGCAGAAGTCACCGCTTGAATTTTATCCTCGGCTAAAGACAAAGGAGGATTTGTGGGGGGGGGGGGGGGGGTCAGTTACATGAGGTTGCCAGACAGTAACCAACTTAAGTTCTTGCCTCTGACATTGATTAAGAGCTTCTAGAGATAAGACCATCCCCCCCTTCTTCCTGGCACAGAGAGGGAGGCATCTTCACAGATAGAGGTTTCCCTTAGAAATGTAAATGTTTCCCAGCAAAGGGGCAAACAAATTCCACTCCTTGGAGCCTGAATCTCATCTGTAGTTTTAAAACTAACCAGCCTAAAAGTCCTCATCATAAGCCATTTTAAAATTAAGCAGCCTAAAAATCCTCATCACTGCTACAGGGGATGGCCATGTGGCTGGCACCACCCCCTTAGGGCAGGGGCTGTCAGGGAATTAACCTCCACGATCTTCTCTGGCCATGAACTCCTCACGAATCCCCATTAACGGCATTTTCCATTGACGAAGCGCTCTCACTTCGTTCTCTCATTGAATGTTGGACATCTCTGTGACTTAGGGGAGGATTAGCACCCCCATTTTACAGCAGATGGAACTAAAGCTCGAAAGACCCAAGCCCTGAGGGCAGGGACTGTTCCACACTCCTCTCTGTGTCTGAGTGCTGGGCAGACCACCGGGCGTTTCCTTGGCGACTGATGTGCTGGGCCAGGACTGAGCTCAGCCCCCGTCACTCTGGGCCAGCGAGTGTCCCGCACAGCTCGCCGGGCTGGTTCCCATGGGTTGGAGAGGGCTCAGGTGGACATGGTTCACCCATTAGCAAAAGGAGACAAGGAGTTATGAATACTTTACCCACTTCACCAAACTCTGCCCGGAGCCCTGGCCTTTGGCCCAAGGGCAGCAGAAAATCCAGCCAACATCCCCTGCTCTTCAGCTGGAGGGGCCAGAGTTTCCGGGGAAAAGATCATGGCTTTGACCCAGGCCAGATCCCCCCATCAACGCTCTTCCACAGTTCTTGTTCCCTGAAGAGGGAGCATGTGACCAGCTCATCCCTGACTACGGAATATTCTGGTCTGTGTACTGGATCAGAGCTGCAAGAAAAGCCCACCTCCCTGGGTTGGAGAGGCACTGTCCTTCCAGATGGCACATGTCCAGCTGGGGAGACCAGGGGTGCTGCTGGGGCAGGGAGCCTGGCCTGAGCTGGGTTGTGCTCTGTCCTCACCTTTGTAGTAAAATCTCTCATTCTGCCCTCATTCCAGTCCAGAAAAAGGTCTAAGGAAACCTTGGGCTGCCAGGGGGTACTCTATAGCTAGTGCCAGCTTCTCTCTGAAGGTAAAGGAGACGCCAGGGAGTTAAGGGTATGTTCATTATTGAGCACCTACTATGCGCACAGACTTTACAAATCTCACAACCAGCCTGTGAGGCAGATGCTATATCCTCCTTTTGGTAGATGAGAAAGGTGAGACTCAGAGAGGTTAAGCAACTTGCCCAAGGTCACACAGCTAGTGACTGTCAAGGCCCCACCCAGGACCCTCTGACTCTAAAGCCCAGGCACTTTCCACTGCATGTCCATGCCTGAAGAGCATCTAGTCCAGCCTTCCACCAAAGCAAGAATCACCTCAGCTGCTTCCCTAACAGGTCATATAGTCCTGATTTACAAGACCCTCCCTCTCTGAGGCAGCGCCATGATTCATTGAGCAGTAGCTCTAATGACCATGAATGTCTTTCTTCTACTGAGATAAGAACTGCTTCCAGTCTGGCTGTGCCCTCTGGAGCCACATGAAGTAATTCCTCTGTTGTGGGCATCTAAAGGATTCAAGATGGCTCCCTGCTTGGACAGTGCCTCCCGGTCTTCTCCAGGTTGAATGCCCCGTTCTTTCAGCCACACCTCCTTTGACCATTGTGGGGACCTGGAAATGGCCACCCCAAGATATGTCTCTTTGGCATCAGGATTATTTGAGGCTGATTGCTTTTGATAAACTGGGACAGGGAAGGAGGCTCTGAGGAATGGAACTTGCCCTTTGTTAGGACACATTTACATCTGTGAGGTAAATCTCTATCTGTAAAATGTGCCTCCCTCTCTGTACCAGGAAGAAGAAAGGAGATGATGACCTTCTCTCTAGAAACTCTTAATCAATACCAAAGGCAAAGACTTAAAATCTGCATTTTATTGTGCTAGTCTGGTAACCTCCTGTAACTGACTTCCCTCCCCCTCCCAACGTTGGCATTTCTTAAGGTTTAAGCATCTTTCCTTGGGCTAGGAACTGATTGCTGCGCTCACCTGTGACCGCCCAGCTCCAGACAATCGACTTGCCTCCTGCTACGCCCTCTGAGACAGCAGACCACTACCTGCTGTGTCCATCAAGCACTGTGCTGACAGGGCAATCTTGTGACTATTGTGGGAGGGACATTTCAATCACATGTGAAACACCCTGTTTGGGGGTATATAACCACTCTGTGCACCCCACTTCTTCAGTGCCCTTTCTTCCTTTGGGAAGAAAGGCCCCGGGCCATGGCTCCTCATAAAGCTCTGTTTAATTTTCTCTTGCTATTCTGTCTCATGTGAATTTAATTTGTTCTCTGGCCATGTGAACCCCCATTTGGGGAGAGGAAACGTCTTCCTCCCCTACACCATGCATCTAGAGCCCTGGCCAGCCTCCCTCCCTTCTCTGGAAGAGCTTCAGCTTACTACTTCCCCAGGAGCTTCGCACACCATGTGTGGTCCAGCCAGCACAAAGTGGTGACCATCGCCTCACTTGCTCTGGACGCTGTTCTCCTATTAGGATTCCTAAGAGTGCATCTGACTTATAGGCAGTCACCTTACACTGAGCTTGCAGCCCATCAAACCACGCCCCCAACCACCAGTTTGTCATATGAACCACGGTGGCAGACCCTATTGGTTACCTAATCAAGAGCCATCCTTGCACCTTTCTGCCTTGATGGCAAATGGCTGACATTCCTCAGGTGCTCACCCTTCCCCAACCCCAGTTCCAGGTACTAAGCCAATCACAGTGACTTCAAGCATCTTTCCAAAAATTGATTAGCTATGAGTGTGTTCAATTCTGGTTAATGGGTTCTTTAGGGAAGTCTTCTGGGGCTACTGGGAAAAGCTTTCCTCCTCCTAAAAGAAATCACAGGGGAGGAAATGCCACTCGGCTTTGCCCGGACCTTGACAGGTCTATGTGTGATGCCTGGAACAGTGGCAGCCATCTTGTGACCACAAAAGAAGATGTCATGGATACGGTTAGGCTGGTAGGAGGAGATGGAGAGCTTACTTGTTGCTGTGACAGTGAGCGATCTCTGGAACCCTTGACCTCAGGACTTCTTGTCACAGGAGATAGAAAGTGAAAGACCCAGATGAATTTTCCATTATCAGCAGCTAAAAGCCCGGTAGCCCACAGGCTCCTGCAACAGGATTATTGTGTTGTCTGAACGTGGGCCACAAGGAAGAAATGGCTTTGATTTTCGTCCCTTCGCAGCCTCTAGCAACACTAAGTTGAGTCTCACATTCCTGTCTCTTAACAGCTGGGGCTAATCCCAGAGCTTTGTGGTCACTGTTGGGTAAAAGGAAGTCCCGTCCAGTCTAGTCCAGTTTAAAACGTTGATCTAAAATCCCTCTTAATGCTAATATTCTCCCTGCTCCGGGAATAGACCATCCTTTAGTGGGAGGGACTTAGAAAGCCCAGGAGGCATGTTCTTCTTCCCCACCCCCACCTTCTGTTTCTGGCTGTTCCACAGTCAGGCTGGAGAAGACAGACTGAAAAGACAATGGAAGGGACCGCCCAGTGGCCAAGTGGTTGAGTTCGCACGCTCCACCGAGCAGCGTTTCACAGGTTTGGATTCTGGGCACGGGTATGGTACCGCTCATCAGGCCATGCTGAGGCGGCGTCCCACATAGCACAACCAGAGGTACTCACAACTAGAATATACAACTATGTACTGGGGGGATTTGGGGAGAAGAAGAAGAAGAAGAAGAAAAAAGATTGGCAACAGATGTTAGCTCAGCTGTCAATCTTAAAAAAAACAAGACAATGGAAGCCCTCTGTGTGGCCTGGCTCCAAGGACTGGCTCTCCAGCTGACCCCACAGCCAGCCCTCTCGGGTGGAATACTGTAAAAATCTGAACGTGGCCCAGCCACCTTCCAGTGTGCACTTAGACAGGACACTCACACATCCTGACCGTGCCAGCAAGTGGAAGGACAGACAGTCCCCAGGAGCCCCTGCCTCCTCTCCCCAAGGCTCTTTACCCTTGTTGAAACAGCAGAGTTTAGAAATGAAACAGCAAGTTCATTTCTAAAGTGGACACGCAACCTGGGAAGACGCCGTCTCCCCTTCTTGTAGCTTCTGTGAGTGATCCCTGGGAGCCCACTGCCCCAACCTGGCGAGGCTGGGGGAGGGGAGAATGACGGCATTCTTCCCCCAGGCTGGCAACTCACAACTAACGTGATCCTCCCTCCTCTCTCTGATCTCCTTATCGATCCAGGCGGGGAGGCTGAGCACATCTCTTTGTCCTTGACTGTGCATTCTGGTAGCACCAGAAAAAGCCAGCGTCTGTTATGTACCTTTCGAGCCAGGCCTCTCCTGCGCTAAAGCTGAGCAGCTGCTCTTTTGAACTCGGTGCAAGAGCTCACAGACTCAGCACTGCTGCATCTCATCTGCTCGGTGCCAGGCTTTCAATAGTGTTCCAGGTGTTGAAGCCTGGATCCACTATTAAATCTACTTCCACTCTCTTCCAGCTCCATGTCACCCACAGATTTGATAATCCAGCTGTCTGTGCTATTATTCAAGCCTTTGATGAAAATATCAAAGCAAACAGGACCGAATAGAGGACCTTTAATTCAGGGTGACATTTATTCGGGCATGTTCCCGGAGAACTGTTGCTGGCTCCAGCTACTTACCACTTCCTTTTATCTGTGCTCTAAAATTGTCTGTTTAATCAAAGCTCACAGGTGGCTGGGCTCCAGTCCACATCTCCTCAGTCCCCTGGGATGTCAGCGACCCAGGCTGGGTATCTGAACTTGCTGAAAATAGGTGCACCCTGGCCCGGCTCAGCCTTTACTCCCTGCCCACCACCACCTCATTCGGGCTCTTCATTTAGCTGAGCTCTGCCCAGCCCACACCCCAGCCACAGCGCCTGATCCGAGCACTGCCCTTCTCTTCCCTCCCCGGCTCAGACAGCTCCTCTCTCAGGCAACTGGTCTGTCCCTAAGGGGAGGGGGTGGGAAGGCAGTCACTGGAGCACCCGGGATGGCCCCAAGAGTTGAGCTCTAACACAGGAAACTGCTGACGTCCAGGGCCCTTAGGTCAGTTAGGGCTGAGGTGGGTGGAGCCAAGGATGTTTATTAAGCATGCGCCTGGAGTTGGGCTGGGTGTGTTACCGGATCCTCATTGCAACCCTGCAGAAGTAGGCACAACTGTCTCCATCTCCTGGGTGAGGAAACTGGGGCTCAGGGAGGTCACATCACTTGCCCAGGGTCATCCAACCAGTAAGTGGCAGAACCAGGTTTGACCCTAGCTGTGGGCTCCCCGCTACACCCAGCCACTGCGCCCTCTGGCTCTCTGTGCCAGTTTTTTCCTCTTCCCAGGTTCCCCTCCCAGGCAACTGCTTCAGTGGCCTCTGAAGAAAGGTGAGTCTGAGCACAGCCCTCCCTGACACCCCCTCCCCACACCAGGAGGGAGCAGCAGGTTGGAGGGGTGACATCAGGCTGCAGAGAAACCACTCCAGTGTGCCTGAGACCTGAGCAACTGGGGATTAATCTTCCAGATCTAGTACCACAGACACAATATGAATCTGCTGCCACCCCACCCCCTCCAGCCCATTGAGGTGAACAGATGGGCAGACCCCTCCCCGGGGTCTAAGTAGGGCACTGCTGAGGCTGCTGGGAGACAGGGAGGGAGGCCAGCCAGCCGGGGAGGGAGAAGAGGGGCAGACCCAGCTCCACCTCACCCTGCCCGGGGCTCCCAGGGCATGTCTAATTGGAGCGTCAGCTCGCTGCTGCCAGTGGGGGATGGGGCTGCCACGCTCCTGTCCCTGGGTGCTCAAGCAGAGCCTGAACAAAGATAGCAGGGGATTGACACGTGAGTCAGGCAGTTCTTTCTAATTCCAAACTCCTTAGCCTAAGCCCACTGGAGCTGATGAGCGAGAAGGACTCCCTCCTCGGGGATCTGGAATAAGGTGTGGGCGGTGTGGTACCCAGAGCAGCCAGGTCCTGACCAGGCCCAGCCTCTGCCATCAGCCCTCGCCCTCATCAGGAGCCAGTGCGGTGCGGTGGGGCACGGGGTGCCAAGACAATGTGGAAGCATAAAGACAGCCAACTGTCAGAGCTGGAGGGACCTTAGGAACTGCGAGTCCAATGCTTTATGTTTCAGAAGAGAATACTGAGGCTCAAAGAGGGGAGGGGATGTGCACACAGCGAGTGGGTGACACAGCCAAGGGCTCCGGGCTCCTTGATTAGTGCTCCTTCCACATCCACACAAGCTGGAGAGCTCCATTTGCAACAACCAAACCCTGAAAACAACCCCAATGTCCACTGCAGGTAAATGGATAAACCAACTGAGTATATCCCTCCCGAGGACTACTTACTACTCAGCAACACAAAGAGATGAGCCAGTGATACAGGCAGCCTGGACAAGAGGCAAATCATCATGTGAGTGAAAGAAGGCAGACGAAAAAGTACCTACTGTAGGATCCCACTCATATAAAGTGCAGAGAGTGTCAACTAATCTAGAGGGCTAGAAAGAAGATTGATGGTTACAGGAGAACAAGGGGTAGTGCCCAGGGGGAGGGACTAAAAAGGGGCACATGGAAGGTTTGGGGTGTTGGGTCCATTCACTATCTTGACTATGCTGATGGTTTCACAGTTATATACATGTGTTGAAATTTATCAAATTCTACGCCTTAAATATGTGTGGTTTATTATATGTCAATGTTATCTCAAAAAAGCTGTTTATAAAAAAACAAGTTGCAGAGGCCTTGGACACAGCCCACCCAGGTGAGCCAAGTGCTTCCGCCCACACCTCATTGTGTCCTGGTGGCCAGGGTGGGGGTGTAAGTTCACCATGCCTCCTTACCAGAGGGTCAGCTTCTGCCCACCCCAACCCAGAAGGGCTGTAAGCATCATGTCACCAGTGTCACGTGAAGCCCGATCCATCTCATGGTGTATGGATGTGACAAGCAACCATGAGGCCCCTGTGGCATGTTGCTGCACAAGCCAGACATGAAACAAAGGTTGACAGGGTGGGGGTAACCTGAAACTTTGGGCCTCCACCTAGTGAAATGGGGTCTCCAGCCTTGGGGTAAATGGGAAGTCCCCAGAATCCACTAAACAGCATTTCTTTGGCTGTTTCTTAGCCTTTTAAAATCATCTTCTCAGCTCCTTCCAAGAGTCCAGAAGAGTCTCACACTGTCTAAGCCACTATGGCGTGGCCACCATTTACCTTCTCAGCTCCTGGGCTGGCTCCCACACCGGAGTGACAGACAAGGACTTGCCATTTGTGGCTAGAGCCACTCAAGATGGGGACCAGGAGCGACTCTTCTGCTTCCACAATAGTCAGGACAGGCAGGCCGTCCTGCTGCTCAGGCCGCAGGGTCCTCCCAATCAGGACAGTCCCCACACCCACCTGCCTGGTGCCACGCTGCGTTCTAGAAGCAACTTCACAGCATGCTGTCTGATGCGCCGATGTTTCATGGTGCTTTTAGCGAACCGTCATTCAGGTTTTTACTCCCAGCCCTCTCCTGTGACCCACCCCCTCTCCTGAGTTCATGAGGCCTGGGCTGAGCTCATGAGACCCTCATGGCCACATTCTCTTGGTATTTCCCTTGTGGGCTGGCTCCTTCCCTTCAGATGAGGCTGGCCAAGAAGTACCTTGGATCCTGATGCAAAATGACCCCTCAGGCTGCTCAGTCCAGCTAGCAAGGTCAACATTCCTGGATGAGTCCAACGTTGGCCCCATGGGGACGCTCATGCTGCACTCCAGCGCTAGGGGCCATTCCCACCCACCCACTAGAAGTGGGGTCACAGGGCTGACCAAGAAGAAAGAGGTGAAGCTTAGGGTGAAGGTGTGCAGGCTGAGCGCCAACTGCAACAGATGGGTCTCCAAAGCCAGGAGCGGGTGGAGGTGGGGTAGAGCTGGCCCTGACCGAGGCTTGAAGGAATGGTGGCATGTAGCAAATGGCAACAGCACTTCGGAGGCAGGAGCTTGAGCGAAGACTTAGACAGGGGAGTGTTCTCAGAGGCTTCTAGAACAGTGAGAAGAGCCCAGGGTCGCCTGGGGAAGGGAAGGCAGCGGAGCTGAGGAGGGAAGCTCTCTGTCGGTCTCTCTCATGATTACGTCTCTAGACCTCACAGGTCCCTAGACTTAACAGGCACCAGAAGATGGTTGTGGGAGGGAGGGAAGGAGGAAAATGGAAGGAGGCATCCATCAAGCTAGGATGTATGGGTACATTAGCCCAGAGGCAACAGGGAGCCAGGGAAGTCTCAGAGCAGAGGAACAACACGTATAATTTAAGATTTGCTTGGGAGCAAAGTGCAGGGACCTCTACTCACACCTGATGGGTGCCCTGACCTCTGGAAAGGAAGCTCCCTCTCCATACCAGCCTGGACAGGAGAATGGCAGGAGGGCACAAAGCAGGCCTTATCCAAGGCTGGGAGGGCCCAGGATGCCCCAGCTGCTGCTTCCAGAGCCAAGAACAAGCTACTCCCTCTGCCTGCCAGGGAGGTCAAGGAGGGCCTGTGGCATAGCCAGGAAGGGAGAAGATTTTTAAAACTCTATGATGGAATCTCTCTGGCTCTCCCTGGCCTCATGTTTCACAGGAGCTTCCAGCCGACAAGTCAGACTTCCTGGCGGTGGCAGCAGCAGCAGCAGCAGCCCCAGCAGGAGGGAGGAGGAGCAGAGGCCTGCAGGAGTGTGCTGAGGCAAAGGTGGCACAGGTACCACCTGTCCACTTGGCTCCTCCACCTCCCAACAGCTGAGGAACCTCAGAAGATCCAAGCCCCTCCTCCAGGACCCCGCCTCCCCCAGGGCTGGCTCCAGCCTCTAAGTGGAGGTGGGCAAGTGAATAGACTCCCAGGATGCTGGGGCCAGCTTTCTGCCCAGACCAGGCTGCTGTCATACTGCTCCCACTTCAAGCATCAAAAACGAACAGCAGCTGCCTTCACTCCATCCTGCTCTGGGTGTTAAGATGGACCCTGTATCTACCATACCTGGCCCCGCGTTTTACAGTCGATCCCTTCATCTGCATCCTGAACCTAAGAAGCAGTTAAAATCATGCCCACTCTACAAATGAGGGCTCCACACTTCAGCTAGGCCAGTGGGCTTGTCTAAATTCCCACAACTAAAATGCTCAGAGGAGGGAGCTTCGGCTTCTAAGCCAGGCTCAAGAAGGGCCCAGAAAGCGTGAGGGCTAGACGGATCTTCACAGGGAAATTAACAGACAGCTCAGCATAGGACCCAGCTGTCCCAGCCTCAATGGTCTGCCATTACTGAAATGCCTGACAGGGACCACATTGTCCTGCCCCTCTATTTGCGAATGAGGAGACTTGATGCAGAAAGCTGAAATAATGTGTCCAAAGTCACACAAGGAAAGTGGCAGCGCCTGGCTAGAGCCGAAAGGCCTCTCTGATTTTAACAATTGTGGAGAGCACTTCTCCCCTTCCTTCTTGTCAGTTCATGGTCAACAACCTGACCCTTATATGCAGACAATGCCCCATGTCACCGAGGACATACTGAGAGCCGCAGGCCCCAGGTCACGTCTGCAGCAGGACCTTGCAGGATCCGCGCTGTCTCGCCTTTCCCTGCTTTGGTCAGCACAGGGCAGAACTAATCATTCACAAAATCTGGCCAGTGCTAGAAGAAACCCCAAAGCCATCACAACCTGCCTCATTGCAGGAAACTGAGGCCTAATAAGGACCAAGGAGGTGATCGAGGGAGTCTGTGGTTTCAAGTGCTCTGAGTCGAGAGAGTAAGAATGAGGGAGAGGCCCAGACAGGTTGGCCAAGGGGACCCTTGGCAGGTGGAGGGGTGCGTGGGCAGTTTTGAGGGGCACAGGCTTAGCCCACCCCGTCCCCTGTTCTCAAGCACAGTCAGAAACTCAGAAGCCCAGGGGGCGCAGGCGCCAAGATAAAATTATCCAATGCAGGGAAGAGAACAGCTTCCGCTGTGGCGTACCCCCCCAGATGCCAGCACTGTGCAAGGCAGCAGCCACTCTCCCCAATTCACAGAGGAGGCCAAGTCTCAGGGAGGTTGAACGGCTTGCCCAAGGTCACACAGCGAAAAGGAGCAGAGCCGGGACGGAAAATGCAGGTCTTCCCACCCCACCTCATCCCCTCAGTGTGGGCTACTGCACTGCCATCTGCTTCAGGATGGAATCGCCCCACCTCCTCTGCTCAGCCAGCACCCCTGAGGCTGGGTCTCTGTGGTCCTCCAGTCGGCTCTTTCCAGCCCATGCCTCTGGGGTCACTCAGTGCTGTCCCCCCAGCCCCTGCCCCTGTGGCCCCCTCCACAGGGTTTCCCTCATCAGACAGCGCTGAGGCGGCCCAGTGCCTGCCAGGACCAACTCAGCATGTCCACCCTTTGAGAATCTCCAGGGAACCAACCTGGGAGTCTACATTTCAACAAGAACATTCTGGAAGCACTGTTGTGGAGAAAGAAAGTGAAAAGAAGACGGGAATCTGATGCTCTCTGTAAAGGCTTTGGTCCCTACGTGGGAGAAAGGAAAAGCAGTTTCCTCTCTACTGTCCCAGGGCTAAAGCAGCTGGTGTGTCCCCTTGGCGGAACTGAAAAGGAGCCCCTTCTGGGAAGCACCACCTCAGGTAGTGAGCAAGCAGCCCCTCTCTGGGGAAGAAAAGGACGGCCCTTCCTCCAGGTACACAGCCTGGGGAGCCGCCCAGCTGGGAAGGAGAGCAGGAGGTGTGGGCCTCCAGCTGATGCCCTTCCCACAAGGTCACTTCTCACTCAGAAGACTGTCCCTGATGCAGGTACCCTGGGAGGCAGCCACCGCTCCCCGCTGAAGACCATCTCTGCCGTGGAGAAAAGGTCGTTTTGCTCAGAGTCGCTAAAAAGTACACATTACCAGCCCTACTGATTTTCAGCAGTTTCGAATGCTGGCTTTGATCAAAAACTTCTTTAAAAGGCCATCCTCCCCTCTTATTCCATAGCGTTTACATTTTATAACATTTAAACAGAATCTCTTTTAAGCAAAGATATGCAGTACTTTCCTCACATGTCCCCATAAAAAGTAAAATCTGGGAACCACCGACATTGGATGGTCAGGGAATGCCTCTGAGCCCAGCGATGATCGGCTCCTGCAAAGTAGTTCACGATGGTGCTGCCTCGCTCCGGGGAACTCCTTCCTCCGAGAACCCCTCACGCCTCCCGTCCGGGCTCCGTGCCTGGATAGCAATCCCCAGGAGAAGGTGTCCTCTGCGGAGGCGGCTTCTCCACTCTTTGTATGCATGACAGCTACATTTACTGAGCAATTCTGATGTGTCAAGAGCAGAGACTACTATGAGAACTACATATAATATTCTATTTGCCAGATCACCCCTATAGGGTACATGTGACTATTTTATTCACTTTACAGATGCGAAACAGGCTCGAGAGGTCAGCAGACCTGCCCGCCCCTGATTGCACAGCCATGTCCTTCAAGGCTCTCTGCCCCAGCCAAGGCATCCCCAAACTGACAGGGAGTCTGAAACCTCAGGCCAGGCCTGGGGTCCTGCCAACCTCTTAAGCCAGCCTGCCCTGCCATCATGGTTGAGGACACTTGACTGCATCCTCCACCGTTTGACCCCTAGAGAAGCTGAGCCCTCAGCCCCTCTTTTCGTTATTCTGCATCTCCCTGAATCATTCACTCTACAGTGCCCAAGATACTACTGGGGGGGGGGGGTGGGGGGGGGGGGTGCTTTTTGATGTTAAAATTCCTTCAGGTGACTCACAATCAATTTTAAAAGTTGGATGGGCTCCAGCCACAGCTTCTCTCCTTTAGCAGCAGGGGCAGCACGCCATCTAGTGGCCATGTGGTGAGCCTCGAATTCGCAGACCTGCAGGAGCAGAGCCAGGGATCTGGGAGGTCCTTAGGTTGTCAGGTGATCCAGCTGAGGTTCAGAGAGGGGAAGTGACCAGCCTAAAGGCACACAGCAAGTTAGTGTACAGCCTGCAGGACCATAACCCAGCTTAGGAAGCAAGACCGGGCTTCCCAAACTTCCCTGGTGTTCTGGGGAAGCTGTGTGTCTGGAAGCAGCTCCCAATTCCTATAGTTGTGAGAGCGAAGGAAGGGTCCCATTCACAGGGTGCACCATCTTTCTGGTACTGCATCCTTTGTGCTGCTTATCATTTTTGAATAGGTAAAGGTACACATGGTATAAAATCCAGAAGCTACCAAAAGGGTATGTGGTGAAGAGTGAGTCTTCTATGCCAACTGTCCACCACCCAGTGCCCAACCACGGTGATCAGTTTCTACATGTCCATCCAGAGATTGTCTGTATATTTACAAGGATACATTTGTTTTAATTTATTACACAGATGGCAGCATTTCCTATACACAAGGAGCTTTAACAAGGTATCTTGGAGGTCACTGCACATCAGCTGGTAACGAGCATCCTTGTTCCTTTGTAAAGCCACACTGTATTCCTTGCGGGGGGGGGGGGGGGTGTATGGAGGTACCATCACTTATTTAATTACTTTCCTTTTGGTGGTCATTTCACTGGTTCCCAATCCGCCGCTATAACAAACACGTATGGGGAAACCGTGAGAATAAATTCCTGGAAGTGGAGTTGCTGGGATTATCAGTTATGACTCATTTTCGTCTCATATACCAGAAACAACGTAAGAGTTTCAATGCTTAAGGCCTCATTATCTCACGCAAAATGAGTCTAGAGGCAGACGGTCTCCAGGCACATGGCAGCTCCACGCTGGGGCAAAGGTTGTGCATGTGTGATCAGAGGTTGTACTGTCTTGATTTCCACTGTCGGTGCACAAAGTGTTTCCCCACTGCCTGGCCGACATCATCTCACTATACTTGGTTTAAAACGTCCCAATCGAGCAGGTGAAAATAGTATTCATTGTACTTTTAATTTATATTTCCCATATGAGTGAAGTTGAATCAAGTATTTCCTTTTCCAGGGAGTGTCTGGTTATATTCATTGTCCATTTTCCTTTTGTGTTTCTGGTCTTGTTTGTATTGAATTTTTGTTAAAACCTTTATTAAGATACAATTCACATACCATAAAATTCACCCACATAAAGTGGTTTTAGTCTGTTCACGGTGCTGCGCAATTATCACCACAAGCCAGTTTTAGAACATGTTGTCTCCCCCACCAAAAGAAACCCAGGGCCCGTTATTAGTCACTCACACACAACCGCCACCCCCCTGTGTCTAAGCAACCACTAGCCTACTTTCTCTATGGTTTTCCCTATTCTGCACGTTTCACATAAATGGAATCATATGAAATGTGGTCCTTTGTGGCTGACCTCTTTCATTTAACATAATGTTTTTGAGGTTTTTCCATTTTCTAGCAGGTATCAGGACTTCCTTCTTTTTTTGTGATTGACTAATATTCCATTGTGTGGATACACCTTCTTTTGTTTATCCATTCAACAGTTGATGGACATTTGGGTTGTTTCTACTTTTTGACTATCATGAATAGTGCTGCTATAAATATTCACGGACAGGTTTTTGGGTGGACGTAGGTTTTCATTTCTCCTCGGTAGATACCGCAGAGTGGATTGCTTGGTTTTATGGTAACTCTACGCGTAACCTTTTGAGGAACTGCCAAACTGTTTTCCAAAGCAGCTGCATCATTTTACATTCCCACCAGCAGTGTACAAGGGTTCCAATTTCTCTATATCCTCTTCAACACTTATTTTCCTTTTTTGTTTGATTACAGGACAGCCAGTCTAGTGGGTGTGAAGTAGTATCTCATTGTGGTTTTGATTTGCATTTCCCTGATGGCTAAGCATGGTTGAGCATCTTTTCATGTGCTTATCAGCTGTGTGTATACCCTCTTTGGAGAAATGTCTATCTTCTTTCTTTTTAAGAGCTTTATATGTCAAGGAAATTAGCCCTTTGTCTGTGACATGAGTTGCAAATATTTTTCACAGACTGTCATATATCTTTGATTTTATTTGGGTTTTTTCCCCCATGCAAGGTCTTGTATCATACTCAGGAAGACTTTTCCCACTCCAGAACTATTACAATGTTTTCAAATGGCTTTCCATGTTTTCTTCTAGCAATTTTATGGTTTAATTTTTTTCCAGTCAAATTTTTTATCAAACTGAACTTGTTTTGGTGTAAGGTGAGAGGTAGGAATCCAAATTTATTTTTTTCCAGATATATACCCTATTGTTCTGATACTGATGAGGATTTTTAGGCTGGTTACTTTTCAAACTACAGATAAGAAG